>NC_136815.1:73519398-73793666 GCF_951394365.1 Tetrao urogallus | reverse complement strand
GTTCATTAGGTGCTTGGAAAAACCAGACAAAAGTATTCTTGAATATTACAGATGTAGGCACTAGTGTTAAGCACTAGAATATATTAGCCAGAAATATTTGCAGTAAGACTGTATGTTTATATTGCAAACATATGATGAGTTTCATTTACAAGCTGAAAACAGTCTGATCCCATCATGAAAAATTGCATCTTTGTAACGTCCAGTTACTACCAATTGTCCTGTCTCTAACACCTGTTTTTTCCTTCTGGCCACCTACTAAAGAGGCAAACGAGGACTCTAATCACACTTGACGCAGTAGCATGGGCAACGTGATTGCTGTGCTTTTTACCACTGAAGACAGAGATGCTAACGCTGCATCACTGTAATTCATTAGTTTTTATCCTTTTATGTAAGATAGCCTGGGTAGTCATTTAGGGTCAGCCCTGAGCAGCCAAAATAATATTACTCTTGCATAAAATTGACTATTATCAATACATTTGAATTTAAGCTTGTAAGCAGCTTTAAAATTAATGGGATATTTCCATTAAAAATAATGCTTATCACATCACAGATTTACTTGGTATGTTTATAGCTCACAAGACTTTTTAAAAACTGTTTCAACTTGCTGAAAGAACGTTTTTCAAACACAATGTTAAGTCAAATTGCAAGTAGCACAAATGATAGCTATGTTTCTTGAAAGGTTATCATATGCCAGAAGGAAATGTTCCACTATTAAATACAAAAGAAAATAAAATATAGGAGGACCTTAGTGGTGAAACAACAACAAAAAGTGTGCTGCATTAGTCCATCAATAAGCTAGTCAGAAAAATCTACTTTTATTCAAAATATTCCAGATTATCATCTTTTGAAACAATGTTTATTATCTGTCAAGCATCCATCTGATGTTTAATCTAGCATATTTTATGTGTATTAAATATTTGCTTCAGTCTACTTGAAAAGGAATTTGCCACTTATTTGATGTCTTCTTTATTTGATTTCTTATGAAACAAACAGAAGGAAAAGAAGGTAATGGAAATGTTACCATTCTCCTCTAGTCCCCTCTAGTCTTCCCTTCCGCTCCTCCCCTCTTGCCATCCCCTTCCCCCCCTATTTTTTTTCCAGGAATTTCTCAAAGGAGCAAAGAACTGAATGAGAGAACTTCTGTGGAAGAAATTGTTCTTTCAAGGCCAGAGAGTGAAAGACATGCATAATATAAATTCACACAGTTCTCAGTGTGTTTGTCAAAATACACTCAACAGTGGTTAATCAGTATCTTTATATCATATGTATTATTTTTTTTTAAATCATAGAAAAAATTAAGATATGAAATGGTATTGAGTTCTTAGGAGCAGAAATAACTGTTTGATGTTTATTATAATTTAACGTTACTCCACAACCATACATTTTCAAGGTAATTCTCTTTTTAATATTACTGTGTTGTATTTTAAAGAGATATTGAAAGTATTAGAGTTCAGGATAATTTCAGGAATTATTTTTATCTTCATCTTCCAGCCATGATAGCTGGGCACAATAGAGTTACAGCTGCATAGGAGCTCATATTGCTTATTCTGGAACCGCTGCACTAGTAATGTCACAGTAATTTATAAATAGGAGTTTAATGCGTCTATTAAATCAGTGACAATTTCACTAAACAGTTAGGGGTGACTAGTTAATTTTGGAAGCCACCTGGAAGAGCACACAGATTTACAGCATTAATGTCATCTGTTATCGGCCAACACACTCAATTCATTTTATGTCTGTTTTTAGAAGGCTATTTCAGGAAGTGTCAGGCTACAAATCAAAATATAGTTTAGAAACTGATGCAGTCTAGCTCATTTAGAGATCCTGAGAAGTGCTTCATGTTGACACATGATAAGCTGACATTAACAAATAAATAAATAAAAATTAATATACTTTGCTATTTAATCTGAATGTCAAAGCAAGGGTCTGGAAATCCTCTGCTTTGGTAGTACAGAGTGCCATGAACATCCAACAAGTTGCCAAACAAAAGGGAAACACCCTTGCTGGAGATCCATCTAGCATACCTTAAAAGGGGAAATTGGAATACAGTGTTGCTATGTGACTTGTGCAAGTTGGAGGAATGCTATAACACTTACTGTGACATGTACCCTTGTTTACATATTTTGCTGTGATTTGACTTCTTAGTACTGTGAAGCTCCAGAAGGCCATGCAAAATAGCACATATTTAATAAAATTGAAAAAATATTCATGATTATTTTCTTGTGCCATAGCTTAGTCCTCACTGAAAGGTGGCAGAAATCATCAGAAGATCTGATTTTCAAGTACAGCCTTGCCTTAGTGCAGTTGAAAATGACTAACAAGATAGCAGTTGGAATTGACCTTATAAAAGGGTTACTTAGGGAGGTTTAGCTTTGCTGAAACATTACAAACCGAAACTATTCTTCATTGCTGAACCTCTTCTTCATTGCTCTGTTTCAACAGTGATATGCAGGGGCAGCATAATAAAATGAAGGCTCAAGAGAACAAAGTGGATGAGAGAAGTATAGGTTCTTCATTAACAAAGTAATACCGGCAAAGTATCAATTTTTAGTTCCTAAACATGTAAAGTGCTTCATATTTAAAGGAGTTAAACATGTAGCATTATTCCATTTACATATGTCTTTGTATTTATGTATTCTTGTATATCATTATCTGTGTGTTAATGCATTACACTTTTTTTTCTGGTGGCTCCTTTTTTTTTTTTTTTTTTTTTTTTTTGGTTTTTCTTTTTTCATTGTGCAGCAACAAAATATTCTCAGGATGCCAATTCATAATCTTGCTAATGAAATACTTATGTTTTGCATAATTTTGTTCTTTTAAATCTCCGTTACATTATACCTGCTTGCAAAGCGCTTCACATTTTTTATTGCTGTGATCCCCACCACCTAAAAAATGTTATAGTCACAACTACTCTGGTGCTATACAGAGGGCACAAAAGGATGTGACACTGCATAGATAAAAAATATTAACTCAATACTGAGAATTCTTCATTTTCTTCAGAGTTTTCCTCATATATTAAGGCAGAAGCTGTGATGACTGGATGGAAAGAGAGCTTTATATTTGTGACCAGGAGAGAGTGCTTTTCTGATGCATAATAATTTATCCTCTACATCTGAAGTATGAACAAAGAACTCATTTATAGTGGGTAGTTTTTATTATATTAAAATTAATGTAGACCACCTCCCATCAGACTTAACTCAGCGCATCTTTCTGAACTCAGATGTTACTGTTCTTTTCCATTACATTAGTGAGTGTCTGGGTGACAGGGCACTCTGTGAAGAAAATTTTGAATTTGAATTTTTCAAAGAAATCTATACTACTATGACTTTTGTGTGTGTGTGTGTGCGTGTGTGTGTTCTTCATAAGCATTGTGTTAATCTGAAAGGAAAAAAGAAATAGAATTAAGGAAAGAAATGTGCGCACCGAACTGAAAATGTGTGCCTCTGCCCTTTGTAGGAAAAAAAATAAATAAATAAAAGCCTCAGTTATCGTTGCTAACTGTACCTTATTTGCTTTATATAGATACATATACATATATGTATCCACTAGATTTCCACTAAGACAGTCTTTATATTTCATTTAAAGCTGTCAAAAGGATTTTTCCTAGTTTATCATATTCTATGCCCAGAAGTAACAGTAAAAAGTAACTGGAGAGAGATCTGTAAATCATTTCCATTTAACATTTACATGGTACCATCTTCAAGCAGGTGAGAGGAGTTGTTGTAGGGACTACTACAAGTACTGTGTTAATTTCCCCCAGTTAATAGTTTCTGGGTGATTTTCATTTGAAAGATCTTTGGAATAGTAATTATACAATGTCTTTAACCTTCAGAAACTCATATACCCTACTCTGTCTGTAGACATAACAGGAAAATTCTTGTTGGACCTTTGTGGATCTTAGATGATAATTTTAACTGTGATCAGGGAGTCACACATGATCACTTTTAGCCTGGCTTACTAAATGAACTCACTGAGTTTATATCTCTTACATTTTCAAGTAAAAGCATTGTCACAGTTTATTACAGAAAAGAGATGGAAAGAAATGAAATATCAAAAAGGTTTGAGAGGAATCAGAACTGGAACCAGAGCTCTTAACTTTGCTTATCACTGTTGAGCTGAGACTTCTGTCTCCATTACTTGTTGCTGTCTGGTGAAAAAATGTGATGACTTTGAAAGCTTTGCTTCTTATATATTGTATAAAGTATGTGAGACACAAAGATGTTTTGACAGCTGCACATGAAACTCTGAGATGGAGGTAGAAATGCAAAGCTCCCATGAGCAAGTCAGACTTGCATTTGATGTTCACTTTTGCAAGCTCATCTTCTTAAAAGGTGCACAAAGCCTCAGCTTTACTGTCACAAGATGAGCAACCTGCATTCCGTAGAATGTTTCTTACTGCTCTTGTGACTTCACTCATTAATTTACTTAGGTAGCCTATAGTGCAAAGATTAAAATCAAAACACTGACAATAACACCTTCTGCCTGTTGTTCTTGCATTCATGAAAATTATGAATGAGAGTAACAGATTAAAAATGTATTTTCAGTGGTTGCATGTGAAAATGAGTGAATTAAGGGTGAAGAGAGATCAAAATACAAAGAAACTGTGTTGCAACCCACATTTCAGGAGTTCTAGAAGGTTGTGATGATTGGGTGGGAACTGCTAAAGATGTCGTGGATAGAAAACATTAGAACTTTAAAACCCAGCAGACTTGAACATAGTGATCACAAAAGGAGAATGAACGCCATGGAGGAAGTCCTATTAGTATGAACCTTCCATCTCCCAAAAGACTTCTGAACACAGCTGAGTGGATGGTGCTGATGGTTTTAGCATGTGTCTAAAGTTTATATTGTCAACACAAATTGAGAAATGTAATTGAGGTAGCAAGAATTAAACTGCTAAGGAAAGCGTTACATCTATTGTGGTTATCTTTTGAGTATTCTTGTATATGTGCTGTCTACTGGATGAAAAACTTGTTGGAATCAAAAGGTAATTGAAAGAAAGACAGAGAAAGAATAATAAAGAGTTTTGGAGGTCCTAGGGACATGGACAAATGAAAATAGTCTGCTCTTTTAATCAAAGTGAATTTGACGATTTTGAATTTCTTAAACCTAAATCCTGAGTTTAGCTGAGGGTTGCTGAATCACCTGGCATATTGTTAACTTAGAAGTGAATTCATAACTAATAAAACATTAAAACATCAATGACAATTGAACTTAAGGAATAAAAAGCTGAGTTTGCAAGATCTCCTTTCTGGAAGAGCACCAAAATGCCTATTGAGAAATGAAATAAAATTAGCCAGACAGCAAAACTTGGAAAAGTATTAAATGCCTGTAGTCACTCCTACATCTGGAGAACAGTGTGTAAACCAAAATAATTAGGAGGTTCAGAAATGGAATAAATTTATGATCACTGCAACATATGTTTTATGAAATCATAGCATAAAAAATCACAGAAATTAAAAAATAACATATGAGTATAGAATAAAATTTATTATCAAATTTCAAATCTAAAATCATTTTTTTAATAATATAGGGCTGAAGCAAAAACATTTCCCCAGCAAATTGTAATTAAATATTGATTAGACATTCTTTTCAAAAAAGGACAAAGAATTTCTCAAGAGATCTAGCAGCAACTTGTTTTGTCTAGCACCAAGCTGTAGAGGAAGCAAATGAGCAAGCTTTTTTCAGCCACTGCAGTTAATATTTTTATCTGTAGGACATAAAGCAAAATTAAGACAGTTGGGACTGAGAGTCTTATCAGTTGCTGCAGTCACATCTAGCACAGTTTGTGAGTCAGGGCCCCAAAAGCATGAAAATCCTGAGCTGCAATACTCCTATTCTTCTGAAGTACATACATCAAATCACATTTTGTATCTCCATCTGAAACAAAGCAATGGACTGGGAACAGGTTTTATGGCAAGTGCAGTTCCACTTCTCCTTCACCCACCTCCATGTTGCAGAGACTGTAAATGATCTGTCTCTCTTCTCCCTCTAGAGATAACCATCCTCTAATCCTTCTTGTGCCTGACATCCACTCAGCTGCAAAAAAACCTGCCATTTCTTTGTTCTTTATAGTGGGTCTGTTACAGATCCAATTAAATTCTGAGGAAGAATTTTAGGTATCTATGAAATCTGTAGCTTCTGCTTTGATTTGAAGAAAGCCATTTGTACTCAAAAGCTTGCTTAATTTTTTTCCATATATACTGGTGGAAATGTAATGAAAGGAAAAACTTCTGTAACTGATCCTTGTCTTTGTTACACATTGTATTAGATGTAAATAGATTAGATTAATTTTTTACAATTTGGAATAAACTGCAAAAAAAAACAACATGAATGAAAAGTCAAAAAAAATAAAACCCAAAAAAAAAACTCTTAACAAAGAAGAAGAGTGGAAAGTAGCAAGGTGAAAAAAATTAATAAGTGAAAATAAATTAATAGTGTTCAAATTGTCTTGATAGTAGAAAATATTTTTTATAAGAATGCTGTTGCATAGTTCTCTATCTCTCTTTGTTGATGAACACTGACTTAATCTAAATGTATATTGTAAAGCACAAAATAATGCAATAATATCGTACAGTTATTTCCAAAATCGAGATTAGGCTTTTTCTAGTGGTAGAAGCTGAACTCAGTCACAAAAAATATCTGATTGAAAATTGCCCTTCTCTTATTTTTTTCAGGATTATTTTTAAACTGGCATAAAAGCCTTCTTTTGGTTTGCTGTGTGATGCTGGAAGCATCCGTACTATGGCTGTCACATGGCAGTGACAGATAAATTACAGTGTTACACAGGCAAGAAGGTGGAAGGCACAGAAATGACGAACTGCTGGATGTCCTTTCCCTTCCCTACCCAGCCCAGGGGCTCTTATCTCAAAGAAGGTGAAAAAGGGAAAGGAAAAGCGGAAAGACATAATAACAAGTAAAGAAAATATCTATCCAGCATTGGAACAGACTGAAAGTAGACATAATATAGTTTTAACTATCAGATATCAGCTTAAACTTCTTTTTTTTCCAGAGAAGGTTTCATTTCAGAAGTGCATGGAAGGAAAAAAAATGAAAACCCTGCTGATTCTTGCTGTACTACAAATTTTAAAAAGGGGACAAAAGTGACTTTGAGTAGAACAGATGGAATAAGATGTAAAGGACCATTCATGAAGTAAGATGGTAAAAAAGAATAACTCTACAAAATTAGAAGTTGTAGTTAATAAAGATGTAGATAGAAAGAAACAGTAATTATGGCAGTCAAGATCCTCGTCCTTTTAGGACTGGTGGAACTCGTGGCCCAGTGGCAGGGACACAGGACTACAAGGCATGCTCACTACATAACACTGTGTTATGCAGGGTAGTCTCTTGCCGTGCTAATATTTTCTTCCAGCTAGATAAAGTATAATGTTTTTCTTCTTCTATGTTCTTCTTATGTTCCTGTGCTTTGTTGTCTTCTGAAATTATTGGCTTCACTGATGGTAGCCAAAATTTTATGGATTGAGCCATATTGTTGTTGACCTAAACAGCATATGAATGCTTTTTGGAAGTACTGTATTATCTATTTAAACAGCTACGTGCAGTACTTGTTCTTACACTTCAACAAAAGAAAAAAGTGTGCATAGAGAACAAAGGAGAGCTTGGAATAATACTCAAGTCTTCTAGCACCAGCTTTAATTACAGAGGTAATTCCCTTGTGTACACTGCGTTTTTTTTAGCTCAGTCCTTCAACATGTAAGCTAGACTTATTACTGATAAAGTTGAACTACTGCCATTATGACTTGGTTAGTGCTTACTGGAAAAAAAAAAAAATAGATTTTCAGTGATAAATGAAAGCATCATGAAAATACTTAACTGATCACTGAAAAAAATATATACCTGTTATTCATACAAACATACCATGCTATATTCTGTACCAATAAGGAACTACGTTGGAATCTATGTCATTTAGCATATTTACAAATTATGTGAAAAAAGGTTTGAGTATCCAGATGACATGACAATGTTTGTTGCTGATGCTAAGCTGTTTGTGGCAGTAAATACAGAGGCTGAATAGTAAGAATGGGAAAAAGACCTCATGAAACTGAGGATTAACATAATAGATGAAATTTTATAACAAGTCAAGCATACTGGAGAGGGGAGTAATTCCAACTTAATTAATAAAATGCTGTGCTCCAAGGCAATAATGATCTCTCTCAAATGAAATCTTGTTTTATAATACTTGCTTGCATGTTTGCTCAGTGTGCAGTGACTGCCAAAACGCAAATAGGATGTTAACAATTTTCAGCAGCAGCAGAAAAGAATAAATGTTGTTAATACAGTCTTGCATCTAAATCTCTGGTGAACCTGTATCTTCAGCACTGGGTGAATTATTTGTTTCTAACTTTAAAGAGGATGTGTATCCCAAAGAGCTGGGAAAAGTAGACAAGGATACAAAGGGAATGAATGCCTTTGGACTGACTCTTCAGTGAGAAACTACTAAGGTGGGATTTCTTGGCCTGGAAAAGAGGCAAAGAGGAAAAGATGCAATTAGGTATACCATACCTAATTCAATCCTTTCTTCACTAATGTAAGATGGGGGAAATAACATGCAGCCAACAGGAGACACTTTCACAGCAATGAATAGGCAGTGCTTCTTCATAGACCATGTAAATCCAAAATTGAAGTCTGCTCATCAAAGGGTGTTGTAGATACAAAAACTGATTATGTCTGCATGCAGGGAGTGAAGATGTTCACAAACAAATAATCTTCTGAAAGCTAGTAAATATAGAGCCACCACCAATGTCTCCACAAATAAATGGAAGCTTGAAAGTATGATAGTGAGCTATGCTTGCTCTAACCTTATTGTTTTATCCAAGCCTGCACCTTTTTCCCTTGCCAGAGACATGGTTCTGGCTCCTTGAATGCAAGCTTTACTACAGGAAATACTGGGATAATAGCAGGGAGATCTCAAGTCATTATGTTGGGCTTGTCTACAAGTGTGATTCCTTCAACTTTTCTGAAAGTCCCTTGAACAGTTACATGCAGGGATATGATCAAGGAATAATTCAGTTTTTAATAGAAAAATAATTTTACTTACATATCATTTTGCTTAATGAAAAATAAAAACTACTTCCCGTGTGTAAAAATACACAAAAATCTGCAATACCTCACATGGTAACATGCTAGCTAGCAGTTTATTAAATGAGGATCTATTCATAATATTAGATCAGAAATTTTAAAATGGTAGTGCAGGTCAGCAGCTACTGTGGTATTGAGAAAAATGTCTGTCTAGCAAGAGCTTTGTTATGCTGTTGAAAGTATTCATGCTGTGCATGAGTGCACATTTACTCAATGTGCGGTGACTGCCAAAAAGCAAATAGGGTGTTAAGAATTCTTACCAGCAGCTGAAGAAAATAAATGTCATTAATACAGCTATGCACGAATATGCGTAAGTAGCAGAACTCCTTGCACTTACCATTTCACACTATTTCTGTAGTTTTCTACTCTATGTTGGTGGTGAATCTTGCTTGAAAAGCTTGTAGAACCTCCTCAGAGCACCCTACAAGCCCCTGAGAGGACCCATTACTTTTCAACTTGGCCTAAATGCTGAACACTAAAGCTATGTGTAGCTGAAGCCTTATTTATTATCAGGTTAGCTCTTGGGCTGAGCTCATGCTGCATCAGCACACCCGGTTTTCCACGCTGCCTATGCAATTTTATCTCTGCCTTTAGGTGATAGAGGACCACCTTAAACTGTGGCCAGCTTAGACCTGGAAGGGGACCCAGTCAGGTGTAATGAAACCTCCCAAGCAATCCACATGCAGCACAAATGTGGCAAAACTTAGTCGTAGAGGTATCTGCACTCAAGCCTAAATTCAAATAGCTGCAAAAGACAGATAGATATTAAGCACAAATGTTGCCATATGTCTTCTTGCTGCGATGGGTTTATCTTTTTATACAAATCTTATACTATTTTTAGAAAATGCAGTAGGTCATTTAAAATACTTTGCAATCTGTTTCATGAAACTGAAATGACCTGGTAAAGTAGATAAGAGCTAAAATCACAACACGTAAGTCTGACTGCCTGATAAGCTGAAAAGCCAAAAGTAAATGAAAGGGAGCTTTTGTTATACCTTCTGCTTTATTTATGTGGATGAAGACTTTGTTTATCTTGCAAATTCAAAAACCTTCAAAGTTCTGTGTACATTTGTGTACAGTCTTTATATACCAAATGAACAACCACATAGGCAGAGCAGGTGCTACATGTACTGGTTAAATAAGATTTAGGCTTGTCAGAAACATGCACAACAGCCTTTTGATTTTCCTATATTTACTTGAGTCTTCATAGCACAGAAAGCAAAATCATTTTCTTCAGGGTGTCAGAATACACATTTGGATAGTCAAGTTGACATTTTATGTCCAGAAAAACAGCTTATAGATATTTAACTATTATAGTTTATGTGAATTAAGGATTGCAATTAAAAAAAAAAAATGTGATCCAAAGTAGTCTAATTGCTTTGTGTTGGCAAAGCGCAAGACGAGATTAAAAAATCTCACTGTAATTATTAGTGCAATGTTTATTTTCTGGTATGTTAAAGGCCTTCTTCAGCACTATAATACAATCCAGTCAATAGCTCCTGCTTGTCGAATCCAGCTGTATCAGACCAACAGCTGGTAACTGCTGCTCGTTTAACCCTAATTGATACTAGTAGTAAAGTGCAAGAAAATCAATGAGTGTTTGCAGAATCAGGAAATTCACACATGGGCCCAATGAATTCTGACAGACAGCATTTGTGCAC
Organism: Tetrao urogallus; assembly: GCF_951394365.1. Lineage (NCBI taxonomy): Eukaryota > Metazoa > Chordata > Aves > Galliformes > Phasianidae > Tetrao > Tetrao urogallus. The sequence continues at coordinate 73,782,906 of NC_136815.1, read as the reverse complement.
TTTAAGAACTGTGATAAAGGTGCTGAAACCTTGAAATGCAGGCGCGTTCTGCAGAGAGCTTCTTTTCAGTAAAGGTATGTGCTACTGTCTTGTTTAAATAATGCACTATTTATTTTGATTAAGTTCTATGCTGATAGAGTAAATTTGTATCATCGGAAAGTTAAGAGGCAATTACATAGTTGTTGTACTGGGTAATGTTTCTTTTTAATTTTGATATGTTCATTTGCTACATCTGAAAGTTATGGAGACCTGGGACTGAATTGTCCTTACTGCATGATGCCTACTTCAGCAAGCTGAGTGTAGTGCTCTTACATTAGTCTGATTACAGGTGTAGAATAGAATTATTATTGGATATACTAAATTTAAGTATAGCATCGCATCAACTAGAAAAATAAACTATTGTCTAATGTTCTTTTATTTTGGAGGACATATTTTAAAGAAACCTTAACTTGTGCTATACAAAACAAATTATTTTGTCATCTACTTTTATTTTAATCTCTATTAAATACTGTGATTCAGAAATGTGCTTTTATGGGCCTTATTGCTGAGGCATCTGAACATTGCAGTGATTATTCTTATTACAGCTTTGTGAGGCAGCAAACTATTAGCTCTCTTCAGTAAATGGAAGATTGGACCAAAGGAAAGACTGAATTATCAGAGTAATTATCAAAATTATACTGAAACATTAGAAACAGTAAAAATAAAGTCATTCTGATTTTTATTTTTACTTTAAAAAAAAAATAGTATAAAATAATAGTATAATAAAACAGTATACAGTTTGATAATGTCTGAATAGATAAGTGTAGAGTTCTGTCTTTGCTGAAAAATGCAGCAACTGAGACAGCTGGGCGGATCTGCCTACCTGGAAATGAAATAAGGGATTACTGATTAAATTTCTCTACATCCAGCCACCGCAATGCTCTTTAGATTAAATACTTAGCTTCTAAGTCCATTCCTAGTCTTGACGTTAATAATGTCAAATTTGCAGCTGCAAGGTAAAGTAAGCTCAAGGGAAAAGGGAAGGGGAGAAAAGGGCGATGCTGTCAATTCCTTGTTAGCCTACTCCATTCATAGATCATCAGACTAGATAACAAAATTATTAGAATAACAGAGAAAACAGGCAAAGCAAAGTATTTTGCTGTTAGACTTGTAATACTTTGTCTTTCTACTTTCTTTTCTTGTGGTCTTGGAATAGAATTGAACTTGTTTCTTTGGGGACCTCAGCTCCAGAGACTGTAGCTGAAATAATGATTTCCTCAGTGTATTAAATAATTCTGACATGCTGCTCATTTTCTTAATTATTTCCCAAGTATCAGTAGTTGAAAACCTGTAAAAAATAATGGTATAAGTAATCAGTCTATTGACATTATTTCTCCTGTAGGCTAAACAAGATAGTAAGAAATGTGTACTGAATTTGAACGTATCTGATGTATTTCACAGATCAATTTTGTTTAAACTAAAGGGGAAAAAATAACCTGCTGCCTTTCTTTCAAATATCCACAAGGCAGGAACCAGAGATTTCTTCATTCTGTATACTTTTTGGGTTCTATTGCTGTGGCTTTTACATATGGATAAATGGCATGCTGTGAGCTAGATAAACATGCAGAATAAATTGCTTGCTTCAGTATTTTATCTCTGGTGATACAGTCCAGAAACATGGCTAAAAATCTTCAGGAAAAAGCAAGTAAGTTAAAAAGATAAACAGGATTTGCAAAGCCATTGACATTATATTATAATCACGTACTTAAAAAACTGCAAATAATTTATAGTCTTAATATTCATAAGCATAAGCATATTCATAAGCATAAGGATAAGGCTGAGAAAAGGCCTAAAACAATGTCTACAAAGAAAGCCAGTAATGGCATTTACCCAAATGGAACAAATATTCCACACATTTTGACTGCTGTTAGCATTCTGAAAATGCTTTTCAGAAAAATGGTTTTCAGATTCAAGGAACTAAAAATAAACCATTTTTTCACTTTGGATTCCCCTTTACTTCATCTGATGCTGACTTTTATCTCCATCTGCTGAGAGTCATGTATCCCTACTTAATGATATTTCTCTAAGTTTACAATACAGGCATAATGTAATGCCCACTTCTGTTTTGAGCTGGGTCTTAAAATAAATAGGACTTTCTTATTTGAGAGACTCAAAAAGATTTTTCTTTTAAAGAAAGACGGATGTTATCTTTCTTACCTATTAAAGCCCTGATTATGTTTCAGAATCCTGGCATTTGTGCATTAGCTGACAGCTGGTGAACCTCTGTGAGCATTTTTGCTCTGATCTAAAGTGGACTTTTGAATCAAATCTCTTGATCATTCAGACTTGCTGCACTTTTGTTCATGTTAACAGAGGTCTTGGTGCAAGCTTGATTACTTTTGCATATAAATAAACTGAGAGTGTGCTACACAAATTGTCACTTAGTCCATCCAACCAGACAAGATCTTTTCTGAAGTAAAAATCCATGAGGTGCTTTTAGTGTAGACATTGGTTCCTCAGCATCAGCTGATACATTCCAAGATCTACTCTTACATATTCAATTGACTTGCTAACATAGATTTAACTCACAACCCCAAGCTATACAAAACAAGATATGGAGAAGCTATCCCAGTCTAGGTGAGTGCCGTTATATTCCCTAAATTTTAGTTAAATTTTCTAGTCATTTAAGAAATCTGCTAAGCAGAAGTGATTAACACCATCAGATATCTGAAGACAAGAAATAATGCAGATAGAATTGTGAAGTATGAGAGAATGGTCTTTGTTTCAGAGTAGTTCTTAGAGATATTTCTATTAAGATTTATATTTGTCCTATCTCTATGGCATTAATACACCACATTATTATGCTTGCTACATACAACTCCTTGTTGTCATCAATCCTTGAAAAGTTTAGGTGGTGGAAAATAAATCTTTATATAGTTAGTACAAAATCAGAACAAATGGGCTAAAGAAATAGAAGAAATGAGCTACTTTTGAGCAGAGCCAAAAGAGAGAAGTATCTGAGCAGGAATTTCAATTACTTGTACGCTCGTATGTCCTGCTGTGCTCTTGAATCATTTTTTGAAAAAATAGCCCCCAAACAATATTCATGGAGTCTAGTATATTGCTATGTGTATATATGTTTTCATATATATGTATACATACACAAAACTTTCACAGGAGGCCTGCATAAGGACTACAATTACAAAACAAAGGCTGAATAAAAGTTGAATTTTCTCATACACCTTTTTTTTGTTTGTAACTCTCTCTTCATGTTAGAATATGTTCAGCCATCACTTATCGCAGTGTGTGTGTGGGGGGGGGGGGGAGGGGTGGAAACAACAAGCAAGGAACAATAACAAAAAGTGATGAGACAGATCACATTTCTGTTGAAGTCACTGACAGATTTATGTTTACATTATTAAATTTTGATGTGTTCCTAAGTGATTGATAAGACAAGGCATGAAATAAGCAATCCGAAGTTATAAGAATGATTGCAGAAACAAAAAATTATTTGTTAATGCATTTGATTTACAAAATATGCTCTGTTTAAATAAACTTTTCACTGCAATACTGAAAGGTAGTTTATAGTCTAGTTAGGAATTTTTACAGAGGAAAGAAAATGAGAAAATTGTAACTCAGTGAATTTGTCAAGAGAAAAATTTGGTTTGGAACAAGGGTTAAAGGAGTGAAGAAAAATAAAGTCAGTTCCTAAATATTAGCTTACACTCTCAACATTATATTTATTCTTATGAAGGTCAGTACTTTATCCTATATGCCTGATAACTAAAATATTCATTATAATTTTGTATAAATTAAAAAAAAAAGAATCAAAACGCATGTGGAAGAGATGAGAATGGAAGCATACATTATTCACAATCTGTGATAGAAAAATCTTGTATGTAGAACGCAGCCTAAAATTTCATCTGTTCTTTTTCCAAGATTCTCATAAAATGAGTATTTTTAAAATACTTGTCTATGTAAAATTCATTTGCGCTTTCTCTTAGAAACATTTGCTAGTTGTTTTGCAACATTCATTAGTAATGAATATGATTTACATATGTTTAATTATATATATACTTTTGTCCTTCCTGTCTTATCAGGAAAAGAATGCCTCTGAAACAAGCATGTAGAAAAGAAGTGGGAATATGCTTTGCTTAAAACCAGCAGGTGGGGGAACTTCATTTGGTTATTTACTTTTACATTGATAAAAGATCCAGTTTCCTCTCATTTGCACTCTGCTTCCTATGTCTTGACTTTTAGCATTTTTATCTTTAAACCTTTGTTGTGATGACCCAGTTTCGCATAGGTGGAGGATAGCTTTGCTTTCTTGGTGTTTTCTGCTGAGACCAACTGCTTTTCTTCAGGATCAGCTTGAGTTAGTGGGACTGATTATTTCTCAGGTGTTCCTAGCTTACAAAGTAAGATGATGCAGGGTTCATTTCCCTGATCTTTCTTTGAGCTTCTATGGTGTGAGTGGAAAAACAAAATGCTCATCTACAACTGCCGTTGTGCTGCAAGGCAGCTAAAAGATAAAGTACTGACATCAAAGTCCCTGAATTTGAGTGAATACTGTTTACAAATTGTACTGCTGAATTACTTTATATTCTTTTATTTCTTTGTTTCTTTTCCTCTGAGTAGAAATGATAACACGTACTGTAAGTTGATGTAGAGTTATCATCTGCGGCTGTTCTATATATATGGTTTTGTAGAACTGGAGTGTATCATAGTATCATTAACTTTCCTGTGTCAAAGTCCGTAATACCTCCAGGACAGGCAGTGTATTGTTACTCAAATCCTATATGCACCCTGCAGTGCTGATATGTGCTGCTAATTTGCTGTTGCCATGACTAAATTATTTCTTTGCTTGTCCACAAGGAAAGTAATTTTCTATCTTTTTCACAGCAGGCAGTATTGCTCAGCAAGGAAATGTAGGAGTTCTCATAGAGCAAGTAGAGCAAGAGCTGGTGTCTGCTGCCCTGCCATAGCGTGGCTTATTGCTTTCTCCTATGGAAGAATGATGGTTGTAGCAGCAGGATCAGTCCACAGAATGCAGCTAGTAATTTTGGGAGTACAAAGGTTTATTTGCACTTTTGGGAAGCCATCTGGCAATACCTTCCCTCACTAGTTCTGTTGAGACTATTGAGGAAAGGTGTGTGTCAGGGCACTGTGCTGCAGTGATGAAGGGCAGTATCCTGCAACTGAGATGGATAGCTACAGTTTTGTGACCTATGGGTATGTACATTTTCTTATTCATGCTGAAGAACCTATTCACTTCTTGATCAAACTGTATTAGGTAAGAGTTCTTACTATAAAAGAAAATCCAAAGGAATACCGTATTCCAGATGACTGCTCCATGGAGCTGTCAGTATTTGAGTCATAGAAGCCAAATATTTTCACCAGAAGCTCTCAGCACAGTTGACTACAAAATGGATACTGGTTAAAACAAACTAATCTTAAGATTGTTTTTACATTATGGACACTTGGTGTTATAATGTTTTGTTAATCACATTAGTAGATTGAATAGATCATTAAGTTAATTAATAATTTTAAAAAAGATCTTGATGTATTATGAATTTCAAAATCTTTAGCAGGGGTACATCACTGATTCTGTCCTTTTAAAAATAATATTAATAAAAACAGTAATATCCAGTTGAATTTTTGAAGAAGAATATCATCCTGATAGGGCTTAAATGTGTTGGGATGCATTTTATTCATGATTTTATTACAAGCAATTTCATTCTGTGGCAGGTGTTTGGCATCCCACAACAGCAATTCATGCTTCCTGTAAATATATCATTAAAATGAAAAATATGCACTTTTAAGATACACGTGTAGTAAATCAAAAGCTCATTTTTGCTTAAATATTTTACTTCATCTGTGCAGGATGATTTTTCAAAGCGTATTTTACAGCACTCAAAACAAGGCCAACTGGATGGCAGCAAGGGATGCATCTATTCTGAAAGCTTTAAAAGGTCCACTGTAAGTGAATGCCTTATTCTTTTCATATCCCTAAGCCAGCCTCTCAAAAAGTAAAGGGTGTAATTTTAAATTAGATCTCTGAGCAGCTCAACAAGGATGGATATTTCCCTGTATGAGTACAGAAGGTGAGAGAAAGAGTGGGGAAACAAATCCTTTTTCTTCTTTTGCACTTATTGAGCCAAACTCCTCATTGTTCTTTTAATGGAACAAGCTCTATGGAGCAGTTGGCTGGTTCAAATAGACGTGTGTCCTGCTGCGAATAAGGGTTTTGGCACTTACATCTTATATCCTATACATAAATAAAAGTGTAGTATTACAAGGCACAGTCTTGCATATCTTTCTACAGATGGCCTGCACACTGTGTTTGCAGAGATTATGTGTGCTGTGTTCATATATTCAGGTGTTGTGTTTGTATATTCACATGCCATGATCATTGTCCAGAGTAGATCTTGCCTCTGAATAAGACAGGAAAATATACCTCATCCTTCTGCTTGATGTTATATTTACTTAGTAAGAACTATCTTGTAAGACAGTCTTCACTGCATTGAACCTGTACAGTGCATGTCTGTGGAAGATAAATCACCTTTGGATATCCCTGAAAGAATTGAAATTTTACAACAACTCAGTTTACACTGAAAATAGTAAAATACTAATTATTAAAATATTTAGAATTAGAAACACCACTTTCGCATTCATTCAGTAATTTTTATTCATGGAGTTTTTTCCCCTCTCAAAAAAATGAGCAACAGAAATAATTCTTGTTTTCTGGCTAATTCATTGTTTTTGCAAATTCATAAGTCAAAGAATACGATTACCCGTTCGTTCTTTGATTTTGTTTAAGCAAAGGCATTTCATTTATAATTACGTTCCTGAATGAATTGAATTCTAGCAGTAATAGACTTATTGTCCTATGTAAATTAGACTACATTATCCTTTATTGTTAAATTCAGTTCAACTTATGGAGCAATTATTGGTAGCATAAGAGTTTTGTTAACAAACAGATGCTAATTAACTTAGGATTAATTGATTTAATTCTGAATAGATGTAATTGTTCTCTGATCTTAGTAATGAACGTGTAGTTTCTGTAAGTCTGTAAGTCTTCAAGTATGGTTAAAATTAATCATATATCACTAGATCGCGTTTTCTCAAAGTGAAGCAGAGATTTTGTATTATTCACTAAATGATAATAGGAAAAGTAGACATGGTCTTTATCGTTAGTCATGAGTGTTTACACTGTCTTTTTAGAGATACACAAACATGTTTATCAGTCTTGGTTTCTGCATTTGAGCAAAGGCCATAAGGTGAAGAATTTAACCATTATATTGAGAATCTGTGAAAATGTAAAGGCAACCTGCCAAGGTTATGTTTGATGCCTAGGAGGTCAACAGCAAATAAATTTATTATTCTTTAAAATCTCAGTCTGTTCTTGTATTCGAATAAGGTGTGTGCACCCTGGTACTTGTCATGCTAAAAAGATATTTTGTAAGAAAAAAACTAAAAATGCTTCCTTTTTTGAATATTACTTTTTTGATTATAATCAGCAACTGCCAAAAATTCAGGTGAATTTAGAGGTCAGTAGCTGCAACATTTATCAGCGAGAGGAACTTTGGTTTTGTGAACATTAATAAGTAGATCAAACTGGTGTTATAGAACAAGGCACTCCTCCACCAGTGGGATTTCACAGTAATTTGTCTAATTAAAGTCTTATAGATAAAATCACAAAAAGCATTATTTGATCAAATTTAGCTTACCTCTCCATTCTTGGAATATTATTTGAGGTCCTGTATTATTTCTGTGCAAGAAAAAGCTTTCAGTTGTTTCTGTATTCATGCCTTTGATTTGTTAGAACTATAAAAAGTGAGAAGGAAACTTACCTAAGACTGTGAACTGAAATGAAAGAAAATGTTTACTGTCACTCTGCAGGAGTGTACCCTGCTAGTACTCCGCAGGAGAGTATTCTACCAGTACTTGCAAGGCCCTAATTATTACTGAATGATAATACAGACAATGGGAGTTTTGCCATTGACATCCTCGAGGCCCAGTTTCAGCGTTTATTAACACAGCTAGGTTTCTCTGGAGCTTGGAGAGATTTTGCTCTTGTAAATTACTTTCCCTAGGACGTCTGGAAGGACCATGTGAAGAAGGATTAGGAACAAATGAACACCTCTGTTATTTCACTGAGCAGCTCTGTCAGGAAAGAGGTGGAATATAAACCCACCCACATAGAGCTCCTCTACTGTGCTTCTGCCTTCTTCCATCTTCAAAGTCCCTGCAGCAATAACCTTGCTGCCCTATCTCTCTGGAGTAAATGTCTCTCCATGCATTTCACCTCCTTTTCCATTCCATGTTGCAGCAGCAGGGATGGCTATTGTTTCATCTCACCTGTATAAAATGTAAGTAGGGCACAATTATAGAGAACTGAGATCTTACCATGACCGAGCAAACATTTCTATCTTAAGTTGCAAAGTCCTTTTATACTTTCTACCTATTGGACTGTATTTTCCACTCATTCTTATGAACGTTTTTCTTTATCCATTAAAAACATGAGTATGTCTTGCAAGTAAATGCTTTGGCTAGAAGACAGCCACTTGTAAACTCATCTCGTTTTTTAATATAATTGCATTGGGGCAATCCAGCAGAAACAATAAACATGGAGATTTACAATTGAAGTGCTCGATTTGAGCAGAAATGATTTAGACTGCAGAGGTGATTTTTTTTTTTTAAACAGCTTTTTGGTACATAGGTGTGAAATTTTTTTATTAAAAAGACATACCAATTTTCCAACATTCTTACATAGTGCAGCTTAATGACATGTGAAATACGAATGTACCCACAACTTCGAATGCAGATTTTCGTGATTTGATTAATTCTGCATAGAGCTGTATAAATGCTGCTTGTTTCAAATAATCCAAGCCTGAAGAACAAATTCTGCCTGATTCTTTACCTGTGCCATAAGAACCTGCTTTTATCCCATCAAAAGATTAATTAAAGTCTCTATTGTCAGAGAAATATTCTTATATTGCAAAACTGGCTAACAATTTTTCAGAAAGTCAAGCCAGATGAAAATGCCAACTATGCAGTGTGTCACTTCCCTGAAATGTAACAATTTACTTATTTGTTATGATATCTAACTTATTACTACCTCATCATTAATACTACCTCATATACAATCTATTGAAATGGCTGGTACTGTTCCTGAAGATCTATAATAATGTTCTGAGTACATACAATTGAATAAGGAATTGCGGCTTTGACCTCTTGGTATTATTTCCAATGCAGTAAAGTTGGAAATAAAACTTGTATCCCTGACAGCAAAATATTTAAGGGAGCTTAGAATTTTTGCTTCTTTTTTCTTTTTTTATTTTCAAGTTGCCTTCTTATTTCAACATGCCCCTACTTTCGCTACTTTTAGTCATGATTTTAGTCATCATTCTGCATACAAAATGGTGTCAGGCTGAAGTGCTGACCCCATGGAGGAGATGGCATGCATGCAGGCCAACAAGAAGTGTGTTCTTGAAGCAGTTTCATTCCTCTTGCTCCAGAATCACCGCTTCAAATACGTGTTTCTGTTCCTCGCTGTGTAGAATCTCTTTGTTAATTTTATTCCCTTCTTTCTTTGTTCAGCCTGCTTGCACTTAGGACACAGAATTTCATAAATTGCTACTCTGCTGTTCATTAATCACTTCAAATGCTCTATTTGCCAGATTTCTTGTTGGTCTCAGAGACAAAGAGTGCAAGTTTACCAGATGAGAAACCACCTTCAATCAGTAGCGAGTTTTGTTTTGTTTTTTAAATGGTAGCATTGCTGTTTATTTGACTTTATATGGATTTTACCTAGTCCTCAATCAGAGATGTAGAAAGTTCACCAAGATACAGTTTCATGACTGAATAGAATTTAACCTTGAAACCATTTTGAATGTTTCTGCAAAATGAAAGTCACATTTACAACATAACCCTCTCCTACGCTTCTTCTGAAAAGATTCATGATTCTTCATGAAGAAAATCAACAGTCTTCTGTGGGGAAAAATGATTTCACATTAATTCAGCTTTTTTAAAGCTGTTTCTGAGTAAATCTTGCAGCTGAAACATAACTGCATGTTCTTGGAATTCAAACATGTGCAGAGGGTAAAGATTAATTCCTACAAATGCTCTGCTGTACTGTCCATGGCTTTATCTCATGCCTTTTAAGCATAACTGATTAATGAATGCTAGATCATTTTGTATTTTATTTTGTATAATGTTGTGTTTTCTTATTTGAGGACCAAGCTAAATGAAGACTAGGCAATTAAAAATTCAGATAATATTCTTTTCCATGCGTAATACCCTGTGCCTGTAAATATCTTAAAATTATCCCTCAAATGTATGTGCTAAAATTTTATTTTACTTTATTTTTTGCTTCTGTGATAGAAACTGAGATGATGTTTTGTTTTGTTTTTCTTTCCTATTTAGAAAAGGGAAGTATTTAAATACTTTATGATAGTAGAGCTTGTCATAGTGACAGACAGATTGAAGTGGAATCCTTCTGCTCTGTCATTTCCTACATGCTCAGAAGTGTCGTTATCAAGGAAAAAGAGACACCTTAGCTGACAGTGCTTTACAGCAAGTATGATCTACGGAGCAAGTTTTTTGTATTTAACATAGCATCAAATTTAAATGCATGAGGAAAAGATTTTTATATATTCATTTTCAATCTAATCAGTGAAGAAAAATATTTGATGTATTAAGATTAAAAAAAAAAAAAAAGCTTAATCAGCACCAACAGAATTTAATAGGCCCTTGCTTCTAGACCCCCAAATTCAGATTGGCATTGAAGAACATACCAAAATAAATATAAAATGAAATGGCTGAAGATTTATTTGCTACTTTAGGATCCCAATCAATGTCAAATTCAACATAAGCTTGTAGAATCAGTTTAGAATCTTTGACCTCTCCAAATGCAATGGCCTTAAACAGAAACTCTTTCAGCATATGTTTCCAGGTATGTCTTAACTCAGAAAGGCCTTACAGCTCATTTTTCTTATTGTTTTATAACTACAGGAACCTGTTCTTTTACAATAGAGCTGCTGCTAAAATTGTGTATTTATCATTAGTTGATTTTTATTAACTATTTTTGTCTTTTAGATATACACACAAAGATTACATCAGAGGTGGACCACTGGGTAGTGCAACAGGAGTCAGTATGGTGATCTGTGTCCTTTCATGTCTCTGAATGTCAGGGAACTGTGACTGCCTAAAGCAGGATAAACCTGTTTTAGGGAGTCTTTGACTTTCAGGAGAAGCTGCCTCTGGAATTTTTGGACAGCTGATTCAGGGAGCCCAAGTCAGATTTGAAGAGTCAGGCTAAAAGAGGCTAGCTTTAGCTAGATGGGATGTTACAGTAGAGGGAAATTTGGAAGTGTGAAGGGATTTAATTTGACTCCAGCAGCTGGGAGCAGAGGAGTGAACATCACCCTGGAAAGCACTGTGTGGATGCGGAGAGCCAAATGTGCCATTTGACATACTCTTCTTCCATGATGGTTGTTAGTAGGCAGGATTTGTTGTGGTGGTTTTTTTCCAGTGAAGAAGCTGAATATATGATGATACACTGTCTTCCTGGTGACATATTCATAGTCAATCCTTCAGCATACACCAAGGTATTGCCATTTGTATAATCAAGATGTTATAATCACAGTATAATTGTATAATCAATAGATATCAAGATGTTATAATCACAATATAATCAAGAGAAGTAGGCAAAGTAAACAACGATCACAAAAGAGAATAAGTGGAAGAGCTTACCCTTCAGCTGAGCTCACCACAAAACACCAAGAGAGGTGATCTCCAGAAGAGATCCTTCCCCTCTGGTAGCCAGCTCTTAAATAGGTGAATAGTGAATTGCCTTCACCTGTGCTCCTCTGGCTGACTCATGGCTTGCCTCAGGTGATCAATCAGAGGTTCAGGCCGTGACTCAGCAGTTCCCATACAGCATTAGTAGGGCAATTTCTATGAGGAAAAAATGTCCCTGGAATTGAGCAGCTGTGTAGCTACAGCTTCTATGGGAAATCAAAATATCTAGAAAAACATTGTCCATAATGCTATGGCCCATAATTAGGTGAAATGAGGAATCTCATACACCATTCATATGGGATTTGGTATTCAAGCATGTGTCCCCTGTGGCTGATGGTATTTTCAGCATAAAGCATGAGTAGTTAACGTATAAGGAATATGGAACATAAACTATATGATTTTGTGTCCTGTAGCTTAAGACATCTATAGTGCAGTTCTACAGAAAACGAATTGCCTTCACACACTTGCAAGAAAACAGATCTTGTCATTTCATTTGGCAAGTATGTACACTTTATTGTACACTGAAAATATCTAACCTTACCAACAGCTTAATTTCTGAAACTTCCACGTCAATTTGTCAGACTGCCTCTCTGCTGCCATCTGTCACCCGGCAACAACATGGAAAGGAATATTGGTGGGAAGGTTCAACCTCTAGTGCCATACTACCAACATCCATCTCTGATGTCATGGTCCAGCATAATTAAATAGGATTTACTTTTGGAGAAGTTCTCATATTTATTCAAACATTGTAATTCATATTTTCATGCATTGGTCTTTTATATATGTTATGGTACTGGTACAACAGGGAACATAGTGCAAAATAATGTATTTCAGTAAGTGTACAGTATCTAGAGAGATGCAGATGTTTTTTGCTTCTCTTACGGATTCCTGTTTCAAAAGGGAAGTGCTACAATCATGTATGGTAGCTACAAAGAGCACCACACCTTTGTCTTTGCCATTTTAATGAATTACAGCAATAACATCGAGTGTTTTGCAGATCTCACACAATTAAATAGCAAGAACGCACAATTTGGTTGTAATTGCTTTCCTTCATTTGATTTTAGAATTAAAAAGTAAGTATTGCCTTGAAAAGGTGCATTAGTATCTGCTGCTTAGAGCTGTGATGATTTTTTTTCCCCAGACCCTGGTCATCATAACTTCCCATTCTTTGTTTCTCAGTTTCAGACGTCAGCATTACAATCCAATATAGCCACCAGGGTTCCAGCCAAGTGCTGATGTTGATTGAAAATGATCATTTTCACAGGTGTAAATCAAACTATATCTGCTTTTGCCAACTGAAATGCATTCATCTATGCGAGGTGGTGTCTTGCACAGATTCCTTTGAACCAAAAGATAGCTTACTGTGAATTTCAAGTACATGATAGTAAAAGGAAAATACCACATCTGTTCACAGGGATATGTGTATGGCATTGCTTTTCTCACCTGATGTGTTGAGGTCTTTGGACTTAAGGGTTCCAGGTTCAATCCTCTGCTATGTTTCTGTGAAATATTATACAAAATTCTGGAATTATAAAAATGTAATGTGATGGAGAATTTCCAAAGAGTTGTCACCAGCAGCTGCACACTTCATTGTAGATGATATTATTTCAGTAAGATGTATGGAACTGCATTGGAGAAATAAGAAATTGGAATTTGGTTTATTTCCTCAATCTTTTTTCTTTGCTTATAGTCTAATTGCTGTTACTGAAATTTGTTGTTGGAATCTGTGTTTTTCTTGTCACCATACTGTTGTTGGTAAAAGCTTCAACAGATTCTTGGTCCCATAAACTGTTCCAGTTCTGCAGAACACTGATACTTTCAAAATATCCCTCTTTTCCAAGCTGTAACAGAAGTGTGTGAACATTACAACAGAGGGTGCTGAGGAAGGCCTCTATGTCAACATAACCATTAGTTAGGAACTGTGCATAGATCTGTCCCTAAGAGGTGGCGTACTGAAATTCACAAGGCAGGTGTGGCAACATGGAAATTTGTGATGGGAACTGGAGGGAGAACATCTCTGCATACTAAGATGTTTCTAAAACTTAAGAAAAAAAAATATCCAGTACCTAACGCAGCTCAACAGGCAAGATCTCTATTGAAGACATTTCTAATCCATAAAATAAAAGGTAGTTTTTTAAACAAACATGGTTTAAGCTTGAAAGACTTGAAACAATGAACATCCCGACAGCTTTTCAGATACTTTACATACACAGATTTGAGCAAGGTGAAGAAGTCAATAAGTTTTATTTATTATTTCTACCAAATGGAATTAAACACAGCTATAGTCTTAAAGTAGTTGACACACTGTAATTTGGAGTTGAGTTCAGTAAGAATATGAATTATGCAAAACTGAATTCCAATATTAATACATTTAAGATAAAAAGAGAAGCTCAGGACACAGTGTTTCTGTATGCATCAACTCTGACTGAAATGATGGTTCAAAACATCATCAGAATTATATGAAACTTGTAACTTACATGTATAATTACTTGTATGTTCAATAAGCTAGTGTTGATAGAGCTTTCATTTTGTGCAATTGATTTAATTTGGAAAGAAAAAGATAATTATTTAAGAATGTGCTTTTGCACATTACTTTTTAATTCAGCATAGTGCAGCAAAAGTAGTTTTTCTGGAGGAGCATGGAATAACAGAAATTCATAGCTTCTTAAGTCACCAATGATGAGAAAGATTAGGATTCATTTGAACAGGCCAGGTCAGGTAGAGGTTTTGTTCCTTGCTAATTTGTTCCTAATGACTTATTTACCATCAATATTACTAACTGGCAGCCACACTCATTATTGGAAAAGTCTGGTCTGACTTAGTATGCTTAAACTAAATCCCTGTGACAGAAGGAGATAATGGTTTTATTTAATTGGATAATCAGTGATTTAATTTAAATAAAACTCAGCTTTATTTGACAAACAAATCATTAGGAAAGAGGTAGAAAACTTTCCTATTTAATTCCTCTTGAATAAGAAAGTATACTAATCTAAATTGGACAGTATATAAAAGGTAATTAAGAAAGAACCGTGTTTTTTTTTTTTTTTTTTTTATCTCCTATAAAAATTAGATAAGTGCCAATTCTTGAAAGTAGATGTTTTACATAACATAAAGAAACTATAACAATGTGTTTCTAAGGAAATTAATCGTGATCATAAGATTGCACAACTTGCTATTTCAAATAATTATTTTTAGTCTTACTTTATTATATATATACATGTATATATTTTTTTCTTTAATTGAGTTATTTAATTATTACTGAATATTGTCATAGAACTAAGGCTATTTGTGAGTGGACATGTCTATTAAAAGTCCTTTACAGAGCTAGTACAAAGATAAACCTTATTGCAGATAGTTTTCAGCCTTATAAAGAAACAAAGTTATATTTTCCAAACAATCTATATAAACCATTATTTTCCTCTTTTTTTTTAATTCATCTTTCTTTTATTACATCATTTTAGTTACTGTTTCTTTCCATATGCTTATATTGTGTCCTAACTCTTCCTGACACCACTTCTAGTCTGGGATCTTGGCTGATTAATGCATGTTAGCTGCATATTTGAAAGGTGCCTTTAGTCATCCAAATTTTTGGATCAATAAACATTTACACTGAACGTGACATGAGCAGATAATGTCTTGCCCCTAAATGTCCTCTGAAGGGTATCTCCATATGTGCGTGTGATGAAGACAGGAGAAAATAAAAGTATTTGATTTGATTAGCGACAATTGCTCTGTTCTTTAGGTAAGTTGGTTTCCTGAATTAAAGTCTGTGACCCACTACCTTGTATCATGGGGGGAAAAAAGTCAGCTTGTGTTTTTAGTTGGAAGAAATAATAACATTTATATAAAAGCCACAAATGACAGTCTAATGATCAAGTTTTAAATGAAATTCTGCAATCTATGTAGATCATATAGTACTTGCCAATATAAGATGTGTGATACATATCTTCACAAACAACTCTCTTTAAAAAGGGCAGTGTTCCAAATACAGTCTTTCTAGGTGGCTAGTATAAAAGGTTTGTCGTTTACATCCTTTTCTTCTGTAGTGGTCTTCTCTGTTCCACCATAAAGACATTACAGATCAGAATTGCCATAGTAGCTTTGCTTTGCATCTGCCTTTTCCTTACACAAATCATGATTTTTTTCTTTTCCTCGGTTCAAGCTACCATTTCATGATTTTTTTTAGCCCATGATACTGGTAACAGAATAAAACTCAGTTCAATGTTCCTCGACTTTTAAAAGTGTTTTATTTTCTTTTTTCTTTCCGTCTCTTGTTCTTGCATTGTTTGTTTGTTCTGTAGGTTGTTAGTTTGCTTTTGCTTTCTTTACCAATATCCACGAATTCATGAAGTACTTCGACTTTCCAAAACATTCAAAGTTCATTAATGCAAGTGATTGAAGTGTTTAAGATGTACGGTTGAGAATCAGGTGCATAGTATGCTGCGGAACTTACTACCAAGGAATGCACGTTTCTAATCCGTGCTACTACCATGTTCAGTTCTGCAAGGAGTATACAGTAGTACTTAAAGTATGCTAAATTAATGCATTTGCTGATCTTACCAGTGTTTACAGAAGTCATATAAAATTATTTGTGCATCTGTGTAAATTCAGTAAACGCTGAGTTAGTAACACTGAATTGTTAAATCTGTAAGCTGATAAAATCTGCTTTTAGAAAAAAATAAAAAAAAATACCTGTTTGTCTTACTGAGCTGTCAGGATGTGCTTAGTTCACTATTAGTAATAAATAAAAGTTCATGGAGACCACCAGAAGCCATCTTCATGTTCTGAAGGTCCTTCTTATAAAAAGTATGTCCTTACGCATCATTCAATTTTCTGAAACATTGCTACTTCAAAGTTAATCTCTGCCACAGAATACTAACAAAGTTAATGTCTGCCATTAGAAATATACAGTCTTTCTGTGGAAGCGGGGAAAAAGTAGGTCTGGAGAATTTAAAACCTTACATCTCAGAAGGAAGTCTTAGGCAGACATAAAGATGTTAATGGATCTATGAATTGAGTATCACAGTTGTTTTTCTTTCTTTTTTTCCTCTCAAAATAAGTTGGCTTTGTTTTTAAAAGTGGTGGTAAGGAAGGACAGGAAATGTTATGGCCTGCTATAACATTTATTGCAATAATCATACTGCTTGCTAGCAATTAGACATAACTGCCTGTAGAACTAACATATAATTTCTTCTTGATATGCTTATGGTGAGTTGTATTATCAACGTTTTCATTTTTTCTGAAGCAAACTAGCTGTCAGCTACTTGCAGGCTGAAGCAGACTGTTAGATCATGTGGCCCAGTAGACTGACTCAGTCTGGCATCTGGTACTGGATGTGATTCAAGAACACTGTCATAGTTTCTGCATAGATTTACACAATGTACTTCACAATGCTCTCCATCTTATTATTCATACTTGATTTTTTTTCTCAGTCTTTTCCTTTGCCATATGTGTTATTGTTTGTACACATTAAAAAGAATTATGGGATAATGTGCATTTATCTGCCATTACAGAAAAATAGTCATAGTTTTTTGCACTAACAGAGTTTGCTGCAAGAAATGATTAATTTTACACTTATGGTAGATTTGTCCAATGATCTGACCCTAAAATTGTCTCTGTGTTACTTAGTAGAGAGGATAACAGAATATATTTGAAATGAATCATTTGCATTTTCAAACCTTTGTGGAATTTCAGCATTCAGAATTTACAGAGAAAATGTAATAGTGAAGAAAATTCATATGAATACGCTTGTTTGTACCACAGTCTTAATAAATTTAAGTAATTCTGAAATGTAAACATGTTAGGGGAGTTTCAATAAGATTTTTGTAGTTATGTTCCTGTCTTGCCTGTCTTGTAGTTGTGTTCAATCATAGAATCACCAAGGTTGGAAAAGACCTAAAAGATCATCCAGTCCAACCGTTCACCTATTCCCAATAGCTCCCAAATAGCAAAGCAGGAATTAAAAAAATAAGTACAAATCAGGAAGAAAACTGGAATACCAGAAGAAGACTACTGGTGCATACAGTGTCAGAAAAAATAGTGTATTGCAAATGTTCCAGATGTTCTTCAGCACAAAATGTGTCTTTTCTCCTAATGCAATACAGTATGTAGCATATAAAACCAAGATACATTAGTGCATGTTTATTCTTTAGCTTAAACTCCTTTCTTGAAAATTTTAAGCATTCATTGCCAAGACTACTTTCTAGTGCTGTGAAAGTCCCTGTTCATTGATGAAGAGTTGGACTAGATGACCTTTAAATGTCCCTTCCAACTCAAATTCTGTGCTACTGAGTCCAACCAATGCTAGTTCCTCTTTGTCTGTCTTTGCATCTGAATGTCAGTGTTGCATCTCTTTTTATTGCTGGAGAATTTAGTTCAATTTAAATTAAAGCAGTCAGCTTCTTAACTACAGTAATTAGATGCTTTGTAATGTTTAATTGCCCCACAAATTGGATAGCTCAATATGGGTTACAAATAAGTATGCTCATTGTCCAGCAACAGCATTTGAGGAGCCTATGACATGGTTTGATGAAATAAACACAAAGTGACAAATCCTAGGTAATGCAATTCTGGTTAAATCAAAGAAATGATTTTTAGATTATACCAGCTGAGTGATATTTCTGAGGCACAGTAAACACAACTAAACTACAGAATTGCTTGTGCTACTAGTTGCCAAGTCCAGTAAATTTGAGATTTGCTTGTACTTATATCCTACTTTCATTCTTTTAGCAGCCATTGTTTTGATTTCTTCTTGTTATATTTTTTATTTTTTCCCCTATTGGTGGAAAAAGAAAGTATAATTATTTCTCTATATTATAAACCTAGCTGGATTTGTTACTAATTGAATGTAAACCCTTCAGCTGGCAATCAGAGAGACTCAGCCGTCTCAGCTTTAGTTCCAGGTCTGATAACTGGATATAGGAGAAGAGTCAATATTCTTTGCATGGTTTCCTGTTTACAAATCCTTGCTTGGATATCATATTCTTCTTCCTTGTGATATTCCTTTGTCCAGGAGTATGGAGCAAGGGGGACATCGTAATAAAGCCCAGACATACTTTGTTTAATACAGTGAAACAACTAAGAAAATGCTGAGGTTCCCTTTATAAAATTATATTTTTTTCTGTGAGCTTTCTCAGCATCTTTTTGATTTATTATTTTGTTTCACTCCATTTGTGTCTGTAAGCCTCTAAAACTGATAACGGAAGAGAAATAGCAAGTTTCAGGTGAACAAGGTATAATGGAACAGCAGGATGCTTGCAAGCCACTTAAATTAAAATGATGAGGAAGAAATAGATATTAATTATCTCAGGCTCCATTATCTTTCCATTTTACAAGCAGGGAATATTTAACTCCCCAGGAAGAAAAGAATTAACTACCTTTGAATTTTTCCACAGTGAACCAGTGCTCAAGAAGCAAAATGCTTCCTTTCAGACTGGAGAAGTAATTTAAAATCCCATATAGGGGGTAACTAGATGAAAGATCAGAATCCAGTATGTTCACTGAGCAGGAATGATGAAATGAAAAGGTAGATGAAGAAGAGACTATGTTTATGTTCACTCTATCCCACAAACTATGACCTCCTCCACAGTCACAAGGACCTACTTTCAATTTCAAGGCAATAGCTATAAATGTTAATAATTGCCTTTACCTCTTTCTCTGTGGCTTAGCTTCTTGCCCCATTACCAAAACCATTATGTTTCTCAGCAATTCATTCTCTACATAATCTCATTTCATGTCCCATGTTTCCTTTATTGTGTTTCACCTTGGACAGTACATCATGTAAATAAAGCCTATATCCATAATCTGCTTAAAGAGAATTCACTCTTGAAAACACCATTCCAACTTGGGTCCATTATAGCAGATCTCTTTAGACCTCATTAGGTGGGACAAGCAGGTGAGTATTTTAAAAGCTATTTCAGCATCTGTGATGTAACCTTGAGTATATATTCAGAACTTCTAGTTGTATTTAAAGTATGAGCATGAATCAGATAAAGACATTGAGAAAGATGTTCATCAAACTATATTTCTACTTCAAAAATGCCTACATTTTCTGTTAAAGACAGTGTTATAGTAGACAATGATCAAAAGGACAAACACAAATTCTTGGAGATTTTTAAGTATTTTCTCAAAGTAGAAATAGAGATTTAACATTCAAATAGGCTGGAAAATGTGCAAATTGGTACTGAAGATGAAAATGATTGAGTTAGAACTGACGTATTTTTCCAAAAGGGAAGAGAAAGCCTAACTTCAAATTATTCTCTCTGTATCTTAGAAAAAATAGAAATAAATGATCTACTATTTGTGGAGAAGAGGTAGTATTTTTAAATTCTGTTTCATATGTATTATGATGGAAGAGCAGTGTATTGTCCTTTTTAAACCAGGTTTGACTTTGAGTTTGTTTAGCATTTCAACAAGCTGTGTGTGAAATGAAAATGAGCTGATTCTCTTCTACTTCTGTGAAAGCCAAATGCCTGTGAAGGATTTTGACACCCTCTCATGTCATCTCAAATTTGTTTGATGCAGTTATTGCTGTTTTTCCATTATTGGTCTTAAGTTTTGGTTTCTAATAAATCTGAAGACCTTTTTCATTGCAGTTTTAGTACTGAGCAGCATTCATGGCAGAAAACAGGTTTGAAATGCTGCCTGTCCTAGATATCAGATAGAGCTAAAAATATTAACATTCTACTTGCATTTTTTGTGTGCACTTAAATATATAGGAAATTGGTTCCCGTAACACTTTTTATTTTACATAAGAAAAAAATAATAATTACTTTCAAGCCTGGAAAAAGCAATTAATGTTTCTTTCCTCCCTTTTTTCTTTTTGTTCTCAAGCTTCATTCTGATTTGGACAAGGGAGTGGGCACTGTTAAATATACCCTTTCAGGAGATGGTGCTGGCACTGTTTTTACTATTGATGAGACCACAGGAGACATTCATGCCATAAGGAGCCTAGATCGAGAAGAAAAACCTTTCTACACACTCCGAGCACAGGCTGTGGATGTTGACACCAAGAAGCCACTAGAGCCTGAATCAGAGTTCATCATCAAAGTGCAGGACATTAATGATAATGAGCCAAAGTTTCTGGATGGGCCTTACATTGCCAGCGTACCAGAAATGTCTCCAGTGGGTAAGAAGCTTTAAACTCTTGATAACTAATTGCATACCTCTTGATAACTTAATTGTCTCAATATGCATTTCCTGCTGAGGAGAAAAAGGGAAGGCTGAAATGAAAATACGTTTTCAAAAAGTTACTGTTAGAAATGTCTCACTCTATGTAGAAATATGCATATTGCAGTTTCATTTTTTCATTTCATTTTTTGCTTTATTTGCTTGTTTAGTAAGTTATTGTCCTACACAAATGAGTCCTTTTAACTTTTAATTCCTGAAGACGTGAGAAGAATAGAAATGGTACTCATGGTAGATACTGTTTCAGAGATTCTGTACTCTCAGACATGATATTGCATGTGATGAAGTGTGTTCCCTTTTATTCCTAGTTTGTGTTCATTATTTGCTGTGAAACATCTTGCCGTTTATTTTTCCTGCCTATGCTGCTGCACAACTAATAGCATTTGCATAATCCCATAGTTATGATATGAGGGAGAATTCTTCATCCTGTTACCTCATAGGTGCTGAAAGTAATGATAGCCCTCACCTGGCAGTCACAATGAAAAATAGAAGTGGGAGAGATCCAGCCAGACTTGGCAGAGGTCTTGAAAACCTATTTAGTCATGATATCTAGTGCACTAGATTCCTAAGCCAGAAAACAACAACAACAACAACAAAACAGAAGATTGATTGCAAACATGGTATCCATGTTACTGTGGGAGCAGAGAATTGTAGAATCATATAATTATTTGAGTTGGAAGTAGTCTTGAAAAGTTATCTGGTCCAACATCCCTGCAATGAACAGGGACGTCTACACTCAGATTATGTTGTCAAAGAAGAGAATGGCTTGCGGGTAGCCCTGAGGAGAAGGATTTTTGGGGTGTCAGTTGATGAAAGACTCAACATGATCTGTCAAGGTTCACTTGTAATCCAGAAGGCAAACTGTATCCTAAGCTGCATCAAAAGAAGTGTCAACAGCAGATCAAGGAAGGTGCTTCTGCCCCTTTTCTCTGCTCTTGAGACTTCACCTGGAGTACTGCTTCCAGTTCTGGGGCCCCAAACGCGAGGACATGAAGCTGTTGTAGCAGGTCTAGATGAGGGCCACAAAGATGAACAGGGGGCTGGAGCACCTTCCCTATGAGTTAAGGCTGAGAGAGCTGCATATCTTCAGCCTAGAGAAGGCTCTGAGGAAACCTAATAGCATCTTTCCAACACCAGAAAGGAGATCTTCAAGAAAGCTGAGGAGGAGCTTCTTATAAGGGCATGGAAGTGACAGGATAAGGGAAATAGCTTTAAGCTGGGTGAGGGTAGATTTAGACTAGATGTTGGGAAGAAATTCCTTACTGTAAGGATGGTGAGACACTGGAACTGGTTGTTGAGTGAGGTTGTGGAATGCCCCCACCGTGGAAGGATTCAAGACCAGGCTGGATGGGGCTTTGAGCAACCTGGTCTAGTGAGAGGTGTCCCTGACTATAGTAATGGGGTTAGAACTAGATGATCTCAAAGGTCCCTTCCAACTATGGATGTTTGGTAAAATACTAATCATGATTTGATTTTATGGGGAATTCTTTTCAAGGTATGCTGTGCACTATAGCTTTTACCTTGACTAGGACTTGCAAGACTGAAATGTAAATGACTATTATGCAACCTTCAGACATCTATTTAAAATAAATAGATTTCAGTGTATTCTCCCTTGGAAAAACAACAGCAAATGCTATGGCAAGAATACGTCCTCTTGACCTCCACATTATTCTGGCACATTCACTACCTCTAGAAGATTTACACATAACAGTTTATTTTCCTCCATAGCAAAAATTAAAGATGGATGAAAATTGATCAGAAAAGTCTAGTCAAGGAAAAAATACTCTAAATGGAGGCCTAAACTCCAATTAGTGGTTACTAAAGCAGATAGCAGATTTTGCTGTTGGGTTGTCTTACAGCAAAAATACAGAAAAATGCCTTCTATGATGTGTGAGGAGATAGTGCCTTCTCAGATCCAGGTCTTCCCACTTCCATTCACTCTCTTATCACTGCTCCTGCTACAACACACAAGCTCTAAATTTTCGGAGGATTTAGCAGTTACTGCTTCCCATTATCAGTACTATTTAGTTTCACCTATAGAAGTGTGTAGATCTACCACTGTCTGAGAATAACATAGAAAATCACTTTGATTTTTTAGCTAGTGTTTTTTAGCTAGTGCTAGCATATGGTTGCTTTGGCAGAAGTACTAATAAACACATCCTGTTTTGTTTTGTTTTTTTTATACTAAGATTTTTTTAGTCATCAGTTTTGAAGTCCCTAATATTTTAAACTTCACTTACTGTATTTTTGCAACAGTGTCTTTTATGAAATGCATACATATACATTGTTTGTTTTCTGTGGGAAACATGCTACAGCATGATTCTTTTCCCTCCTTTCTAGTAATTTCTATGACAGGTGATGATGGCCAACAGTTTATTGTTTTTTATTGTTGCATGATACTCACTTGCAAAGATTGACTGCATTTTGTAGAAACTTATGCTGGATCATCATAGAATGGCCTAGGTTGAAAAGGACTATAATGATCACCTAGTTTCAACCCCCCTTCTACAGGCAGGGTCACCAACCACTAGACCAGGCTGCCCAGAGCCACATCCAACCTGGCCTCGAATGCCTTCAGGGATGGGGTATCCACATCCTCTTGGGCAAACTGTTACAGTGCATCACCACCCTCTGAGTGAAAAACTTCCTCCTAATATCTAACTTAAACCTCCCCTGTCTCAGTTTAAAACCATTCCCCCATGTCCTATCACCATCCACCCTTGTAAATAGCCATTCCCCCTCCTGTTTATATGCTCCCTTCAAGTACTGGAAGGCCACAATGAGGTCTCCCCAGAGCCTTCTCCAAGCTAAACAAGCCCAGTTCTCTCAATCTTTCTTCACAAGGGTGGTGCTTCAGCCCTCTAATCATCTTAGTGGTCCTCTTCTGGACTTGTTCCAAGAGTTCCAAGTGTCTTTCTTGTGCTGGATGCTCTAGGCCTGGAAGTAGTACTCCAAATGGAGCCTCAGAAGAGCCAAGCAGAGGGGGAGTTACATGGTAATGATGAACAGAATATAGACAAAGTTGAGAGAGAACCAGCAAGTAAAATTCTTAAGACAACATCCACTGTAAACACAGAGTATATATTCCATTTGGACACTGCAGTAAAGTGACATATGCAAAATACCTTTTAAGTCCCACACTCTGCATTGGTGGGAAAGGAACGTACAGAGCTGGGAAGTCTTGTGAAACAAGGTGTCCTTCAGAGCCCTTACACTCTGTTTAGAAATTTTCATAGCTACACTGCTCCCAGTTTTATAACATCTATTAATTGCTGTCACTGAAGCTTTGGTAGCTGAAAATACACCTTAGCATTCATTCCCAGATTCAGAACTCTAGTCCTAAATCTATAATAAAATCCTGTACTGTGGTGATAACAAAAGATATAAAAATTCCTAGGATCCTAATATCAGGTTTTCTGAATATAGATAACATTTAGAGATATTATGAGACATTTGGATACAGCACCTGTATTTTCTAATAACTGTGTTATTGTCTATGCATGTTTTAGGTGAAAATTTGACTTTTTCCATGCAAATTTTTTTTGAATTATATTAAATTTATTTTACACTGTCTGTAGACCAAGGTTTTTCTTTGATTGGTTTTTGGTTTGTGGGTTGTTTGGTTTCTTGTTTGTTTGTTTGTCTTTTCTTTTTGATCAGTAGATAGTTTTTTTCCTCTAATCACTACCACTCCTTAAAAAAAAAGTGCTCATCTTTTAGATTTTTCTGAAGACAAGATAATTTTGGGACTACCATTTCTATTTAATGATGCGTTCTTTACTGGGAACCAAATTTCTTCATGTTCTATTTACTCAGAAAAAGCAACATCAGCAGGATGCTTTCTGTGCTTTAAAACTAATTTAAGACACCTGCAAAACAGAATACCTACCTGTTTTACATCAGGAGCAATTAACTTCACACCTTCCACACATTCAGTGTAATCTACTCACCTACAAAAAGGGGATACAAATAGATTTACCACAGATACAAACAAAAGAAGTACTGACTTTAAAAGTGTCTTAGTTACAGACTGCTGTATCATGCAGGCTACTTTACTAATGTATGATTTTTCATTATTTGAGATACTTTTCTAAGAGTGTGTAGCTTATATACTGTAGTGAAAGGATGCTGTTATCTCAGAAGCTGACATTGTTGCTCATATAACCATTGGAGCAAGGAGCTGCGGAATACAGGAGCTGGATGACAAAGTATTTATTTCAGAAGGAACAATGATGTAAAGTTCCCTACAGAGAAACTCAGCAGATGGAGTAGAACTGAACACAAATTGCTATTATGTTGACCTGTGCCTAGTTAGGAAACTTACAAGAGCTTAGGATCTAGACTTTTTTACTTTTTTCTTTTTCTTTTTTTTTTCCTTTATTCTGGTATTGGTTTGATTTAGCCATCTTTATCTGAAAATGTTCTCTTGAAATAACGTGAATGCCAAAATACAGCACAAACTAGAAATGGAAATCTCCATGTATGAAGACTGAGAAGGGGAAGGAAACTTCTAAACTTGTAAGTTAGAAAAATATGTTGTCTTTAAATATAGCTTAATTTTGTTGCTGATTCTGGTGGCTGCACCAGTTTCTTTTGGAGGAGAACTCTTGAGAGAATGCAAATACAGAGCAAGTTTAGATGAAAGTTATCCCATTATTGAAACTTCATGTCCAAGTGAATCAGAACGACAGCATACCAGCATTAACACACACTCAAGGAAAGAGCTAAATATGTATTTCAAATATAAAGATATATAGAGAGAGATATCTGTATTTCTTTCACTAAATAGGCATTTTAATTGATCATCTTCTTAATGATGTATTACATGTGACTAATTTATAACTTCTGCCACAATTTATTGTTTGTTTTCTAAGGTGCTGCTGTTATTCCTCTATGCTTACAGTTGGGACTATACTAAACTCATTAATTCCCTAAGTTACAGATACCATGTGTTCCTTCCCAGACAATTTATTTCCATACCTTTCCACTAGATTAACTCTTTATTGCTTTGGGGAGCTCTACAAACTAGAGGACATCAAGGCAATTTTTTTCCCCTTTTGGTTATTAATTAAATAGTAATGGAATATGTTCACATTACACAGCTGTATTTCTGATTATAGTTGAATTCTATTTAAAATGGCCTCAGTGGTAACATTACAATGCTCTATGATGTTAGAAAATTGGTATCAGGTTATTTTTACTGGGCGTCCCCCATGGTACAAAACAGCAGCTAGAACATAACAAGCATGTTATATGTATTCTTCCTAGTGCAGGCTACAGACAGCCTCTGTGAAGTCTCTGGCACTATTCCTTCTGAAGTTAATACTTCAGTAAGGGTTATACTTTAGCACTGACAGAAGCTTATAATGTGTAAGTATATGTTTAAGGTACCCAGTAGTTTAATATAAAGGAATGTCAATCTGTAGAAAAATAATCATATGAACTGGTGGGCAGAGAGAAATTCAGGAACCTGCACGCTGGTTAAACATTGCGTACAGTTGCCTGCCTTTGTGTAGCCAAGAGCTTACGCTCGTATAAGGTATTTAAATGGAATTACGTAATGTCACAGGGAGATGGCTGGTGGTACAATCTGTGCAGCCTCCGTGTGCAATTCTACCATCTCCACTATGATCTTTATGCTTTTTTTCTGGTGTTTAAAAGTTCTCAAAGACAGTGATGGGAATTGGATGAAATATTCAAAATAGAATTGCATGCAATTTGAATAGGAGGATAACAATGACTTGTTTATCCTCTTTTCTATATCTAATTCAACTATTTTGTCTCTTTTGTCCATGGGTAATCATTAAACCGATAGCTCAGTAGGATTTTCCACAGTGATTTCACAAATAACATTTGATATGTAACTGAGGTATGACCCATCTATGTGACAGTTCTGATAAAGTAGATTTTCCCAGGTGTGTTACTTTCAAAGAATCATAGAACTGCTCAGCTTGGAAAAGACCTTGAAGATTGTAAGTCAAACCGCAACCTCACCAAACTTACCCTAACTCTAACTACTCTCTGCTAAGTCATGTCCCTGAGCACCACATCCAAATGGCTTTTAAACACATTCAGGGATGGTGACTCCACCACCTCCTTGGGGAGCCTATTCCAGTGCTTAACAACCCTTTATGTAAAGAACTTTTTCCTAATATCCAAACTAAACTTACCCTGGCACAACTTGGGGCCATTTCCCCTCATCCTGTCCTCTGTCACCAGTGAAAAGAGACCAACCCTGCTCTTACTGCAAGCATCTTTCAGGTATTTGAAGAGAGCAATAAGGTCTTCCCTAAGCCTCCTTTTCCGCAGACTGAACAGCCCCAGTTCCTTCAGTCTCTCCTCACAGGGCATATTCTCCAAGCTCCTCACAAGCCTTGTTGCCCTTCTTTGGACCTGCTCCAGCACCTCAGTGTCCCTTCTGTATTGAGATGCCCAAAACTGAACACAGTACTCGAGGTCAGCCCTCACCAATGCTGAGTACAGGGGCAGCATGACTTCCATAGTCCTGCTCATCACTCCATTCCTGATACAATCCAGGATGCCATTGGTCTTCTTGGCCACCTGGGCACACTGCTGGCTCACATTCAGCCGACTGTCCATCATAGTGTGAAATCTCAGTGACTTGGTGACCTTTCCATTCCCCTGCTGTGTTTTGCAGACAATTGTTTAATTTTGTCAAGTTGTTACCTGCTTATATGTTTTCTTTTACTGGCTGTCTATGAGTTTAGATGGCAATGGCAGTCTCCCTCTAGTAAAAGACTGGTCATTTACCCCCGCCATTTGATTTCTACATTGTATTTAGGTATTAAAAAGATGTTTTCTCTTTGAAATTATTACTATTATTGTTGCTGCTATTTTCAGTGTTATTCATTTATTTATAAATAACTCTTTGGTTTGGAACCTTGCTCAAAGCTTTATGAAAATTGAAACACTGTTTTTCTATGTAAATAATATATATATATACACACACTCAGTGATTCACTTAGCAGTTTTAAAAGGCTTTATAAAGAGTGGCTTACTTACACAACACTGTAATAACTCATAGAATCACAGAATAGCTTAAATTGGAAAAGACCTTAAAGACCGTCTAGCTCCAAATTGCCTGCCATGGGTGGGGCTGCCACACCAGATCAGGGCTCCATCTAACCTGGCCTTGGAAGCCTCCAGGGATGGGGCATCCACAGCTTGTCTGGGCAGCCTGTTCCAGGGCCTTACTGCCCTCTGGGTAATTAATTTCTTCCTATTACCTAACAAAAATCTTCCCTCTTTTAATTTGAAGCCCTTCCCCCTTTATTTTCATTATTAGACAATCTAAAAATTAGGTCCCTTTCTGTTCATAAGCTCCCTTCAAGTTCTGGAAGCCATGATGTAGGCTTCCGTGAGCCTTCTCCAAGCTAAACAAGCCCAGCTCTCTCAGACCTTCCTTATGAGAGAGGTGTTCCTCTCTTATGACCATTCTCATAACCCTCCTCTGGCCCTCTCTAAAAGCTTCACATCTACAACAAGTCTTTTGATGTAGACAGGTTTCCCAGCCAGTAATATTATTTTTTTGTAATTGAAACTAAGCTATTTGGTTTTACTCTGAATGTGGCTGTTTATTATTTTTATGATGCTGAATCATGTTAGTCCTTTTAGTATACACCGAGAAGCTCAGTAATTATTAGTACTGCATTGTGGTTTGCATAATCCTCTCTGGGTTTAGAATATATTGTGTTAGTGTTGTTAGGATTATCAGTTGATTTTTGTCAGCGACTCTATTACTGAAGGACAGGTGTTTTAGTGTAGCATTGAGAAATGCAGGAATTGTTTCTAGACACACATGTGGAATGTCTAAACATAAAACATATTGTATTGATTGTTGTTTTACTAGTCACTGACCAACTGTAACTGTTAAAAATTAACAAGAAGTTGCTTTTTCTGTACCACAGAATGGCTCTAAATTTTAAATATCTTTTCAGCAAGACCTGTTCTTTTGGCCACCAAGTGGTTTTAAACATTGAAGATGTTTTAAAAGTATTACTTTTCCTTAGCCGCCGAGTGACTGTAAACCTTAAATATGTTTTATAAAAGCCACTTTTCAAGTTGCTCCTGGCATGGCTAGGAACATCATTTTTCTTTAAGGACAGAGCTATTTTTTCATATTAGTTCAGTTCTATTTATATTTTTTTCAAAGAAGAAAAATTGGAAAACTTCACTTGCACAAGGTAGGTCTTCATTCATTACAAGCAATCAAGTCCTAGCCATCTTTTTACAAAGAAACTGCAAGTAATGAGAACAAGTCAGTTTTAAAATGCATTTTTTGAATATTTTATGTGAACATGAGCATATGTAAATATAGTGTTCTTCTCCTCCAATATATATATATACACACAGTATATGTATATTGTATATAACACAGCATTAAGTCAAAATAATTAAAGCACATTTGAATTGTATTTATACTAAAATAACTGGCCTAAGAAATCAGTCACTGATGGATTGTGACTAATCAAGTCATCATCAGTCCTAGAGTAGGACAAGACAGAAGGCAAAATAGTCTCCAAGCTTGCTAAGCAAATGGGAGTCACTAAACCAAATAAGATTAAGGGCTTTAATTCTGTATGCAGAAATAACTCCATGTGGCAAATTAGATGTAATTCTAGGAAGGCCAAGAATGATAAGAAAAGTGTTCATGACAATCTGGCTTTAATAGAACAATGAGAATAAAATGTAAATTGCAAATATTCTGTGAATGACAGATTATTCTCTGTTTGGAGAATTCTGTAAGATTTAAAGTCTATATCAAAGATACTGCAGATGAAAATGAAAGCTTAGGAAAAAGGATCTTTTGAAAACAGGGGTATTAAAGTTCTGCAGAATGAGGAACAGCACATGAAGGAGTATTTTTAAAAGGCATGTTGCCCAATTAAGTAAGTGTATCTGACTGTGGACATTAAGATTCAATGATCCTAGATACTTACCACTTCTCCTCAGCTGTAATAAGGAACAGCATGGATGGGCAATCTAACACGATGTCTATCCCATACGCTTCACATTTTTCCTGATTAAAGGACTATTACAGGTCTTACATGAACTTAATCTCCCTACAACCTCTGATCAATATATATCTCAACAGAGCTGGTTGTAACCTTTCCAAAGGAGTAATTATTTTTATAACCTTCTGTAGAACTGAAAGATAAAGACATGCAGTTCCGTTAAAATATTTTCTGAAAAGACATGTCCATTTTGTGAGTCGTGTCCCTGGTCAGCTAATTGACATTAAACAAGTGGCTTCTAAATTCCTAGAGAACCATTTTTTATTCCAACCTGAGAATCCAAGCATGGAGTAGACCCTTGCTTGTTAGCAAGCAATCTGTAGGCCAGGCAGCCTTCTTTGGAGCTGAAAATATACTGGTTTGCATGTTTCTCAGTTTCTCTGCCATGACAAGGTTTCTCTGCCATGCTTCCAAGGCTGCAAGAAAACAGGTTCTAAAAAAGTAGGAAAAAGATCAATTGAAATGAAGAAAACTGTCCTCTTTGCAAATAACTCAGCAGAGTCAGTATTATTGTCTGGTGTGTGCTAGTACTTTTTTTCTGGAATTAAACAGGACAAAATGGAAAAGTAGAACTACCTAAAAAATCGTAATTTAAAAATATTTCACTGTCAGCCTTGCCAGTTGTGTTTGGGTATCTATGCATAAGCCATCAGTAACAGTGAAATCATTGAGGGCTAGAGACAAGACTGGAAACGGATGAGCTTACATGTGAATGTAAAGAATGAAGCTGAGGAAGTGGGAAAATTTTACAGAGTGTACAGATTTCATTTTAAAGGAGCTATGGGAGAGTAATGTAGCACCTTCAACACTGTTTTAGATTTGATTCAGAATGTTACTCCTAAAGAGGCTGATATGGGTTCTGCTAACAATCCACAAATTAATTTTTTTATTAGAAGTTTAAAGGATACCAATTCATTAAAAATTAGTAATCATGGTATGAGTATTCCTATGAAGCTGTTTTAAAGGATCAGGAAAACAACATAAAGTAGACAAAGGGATCTCCACCAATGGCTGCCTGACACACCAATATGCACATATCATTGGGTGAGAATGCATTTGCAGGTACTTCCAGAGATGTAATTTCAACTGACCACTTTGATCTTACTTAGTACATAGATGCTTACATCTGATTTTCCCTGGAAGTAAACTGTTGAGTAGTTGTCAACCCACTGAAGATGGAATGATGTTTCGTGGATAGAGATTCTGAGAAAGATAATATAAATCACAGTGGTCAATCACACAGTAGGCAGGTGAGTAAATCCAGAGTTGGAGAGTATCTCTTATTATATCATTCATATTCATGGATGCTGTCCAGACATATAATGATGAGATCAAGAAAGCCAAGGCACAGATGGAACTAAACTTTGTGAGGGATGTGAAAAATAACAAAAAGGGGTTCTATGTGTACACTGGATAGAAGACTCAGGCCAAGGAGAGTGTACTTGCTCTGATAAATGAGAAGGGAGATCTGGCAGTATCTGTGATGAAGTGACAGCATTGCTGAACAAAGGAAAGGTAACTTATGTCATCTGTCTGGATTTCTGCAAAACTTTTGATGTGATTCCACATCGCATTCTTATCTCTAAATTGGAGAGATATGGGTTTGAAGGGTGGATGTTCAGTGGATAAAGAATTGGTTGGATGATTATAGCCAAACAGCTGTGATCAAGGGCTCAGGACAGTGACAACTGTTGTCCTTCCAGGGGTCTATCTTGGAGTGGTGCTATTTATCAGTGACTTACACAGTGGGATTGAGCACACCCTCAACAAGTTTGGTGACAACACTAAGCTGAGTGATGCAGTTGACATAATAGATGGAGGGGACACCAGAAGAACCTGGACAGGCTTGAAAAGTGAGCCCATGAAAACTTAATAAGGTTCATCAAGTCCAAGTGCAAGGCATTGCAGTCATCTGATTTGGGGCAATCCCAGCTATGTGTATAGAGTGGATGAAGATCTCATTGAGAACAGCTCTGTGGAGGACTTGAGGGTCCTGATTTATCTGAGGGAGTGCACTCTCCTTAGCATTGTCTAAAGTAGGGTCTGGGGTCCTCACCACAAGGATGGAGCTGTTAGAGCAGGTCCAGAAGAGGGCCACTGAGGGAGCTTGACTTGTTCATTCTGGAGAAGAGAAGACTTTAGGGAGACCACACTGTGTGCCCGTCCAGTTCTTGAGAGAATCTTACGTGTAGGAGGGAGACCAACTTCTTACACGGTCTGATAGTAATAGGACAAGGGGGAACAGTTTTAAACTAAAAGAGAGGATATTTAGATTAGATGTTAGGAAGAAATTCTTTACTCAGAGGGTAGTGAGGCACTGGCACAGGCTGCCCAGAGGAGCTGTGGGTGCCTCATCTCCAGAGGCATTTAGTGCCAGGTTAGATGGGGTCCTGGACAGCCTGATTTGGTGAGTGATAATCCTGCCCATGGCAGGTGTGTTGAAACTAGATATCTTTAAAGTCCTTTCCAACCTAAGCAGTTCTGTTGTACTATTATACTTAATTTATGTTTATTTCTGTTAGTAAACCATGCATCAGTTTTACAATTTACAATATACTTGTATTCTGAAGTAGTATCCTATTTTTTTTTTAAATATAACATTTTTATGTGGCTAGGTTTTCTATATTGTTCGACCATAGGAAGTTCAAATTAGAAGCCTATTACCATCCTGCCTCTCTAAATGACTAGAACTAGAACCTAGAAGAAAATTAGACACACATTTATACAGATTATTGTGTCATCGTCTTTATGGGAGGAGGTTGTATCCAGACACAACTTATTTATCAACTGTTTAAAAGGGCATGTCAGATACTTCTCTCATCCCTATTTTGTTAGTTCTAGTGACTGTATACTCTCTAAATTGGTCACATAATTTTATAAAATACATTTTTTCCTATTTTTGACATTTCTGACTTTGTCTGGAAATAAAAGGTGGATAGAAATAGTTTTGTTTTGTTTTTTAATACAGTATACATCTCTATCAGGCCCTGTCTTAAACAGATGAAATCTATAAAATTCCATGTGGAAAACTTTTATTGTCTCAATTACTTCCACTTCTTGCCTCTGAGCCTTTATTTCTGCTGACCTTTAGCAGTAGGATAACAGTAATCAATATTTTCCACAGTTTTGAGAGAATTCAGATGAGATATATGCCTGAAGGTTCATATGCTCAAGATTGTAATTTATAGTCTTGCAAGACATGATAGAGATACAGATGCTCAAATTATCAGCCCCACTTTCTTCTTCTCTGGTTCAGTAACTCCAAATTCATCTACTTTTTCTTTCTGCTTCCACTCCATCTCACCTCATCCCTGAATTCCAAGCCAAACCATGTCAGACTGTTTTTGGCAGATGTTAGGTAGTCCTGGGGTTCTTTCATAGTTCTTGCATGTGATTCTGAATGAATCACATTCACAAGTTTTAAATGTTGGCACACTATTAATCACTGAGCAAAATCCAGTGGGACATAACACCTCATAGTTCAAACAGCTGATGATCCCATGTGCCTTCAAAAGATCATACAGAAAAAAGAAAAAAAGAAAAAAAGAAAACAAACCAACTTCCCCTAATTGCAAAGAAAAAAAATGGTTTAACATGATACCTTGAAGAACTGTGTTTATTAGTTCTATTTGCAGCATTACTGGAGGAATAAGGAGGGGAACATTTACGTTTATGGAGGAAGAGGAGGAGTGTCTGGATATATGTAAATTACTGCTTTTATTTGCTACAGTCCAATTCAGACACTAGAGTACTGGGATTGCTACAGTAAAAAGAAATAATGGATTCCCTTTTCAGGTTTTCTTTATGACAAATAAACAAAAACAAATCCTGTTATTTCCTGAAGGAATTATTTCATAAATGACCCAAAATGTGCCAATATGGACTACTTTCCTAAATCCGTATGAAGCTGGTTAGTTGTAAAACAGGAGTACTTACTTTGGGCAACTGCACAGCAAGAAGAAATATTTGAACTGCTCATTTAAAGGAAAGATATGGGATGACACCATGAACCACACCAGCACATCCTATTGATCTACAGCTGGGCTGAATTTGTGGAGCTTCAGTAATAGTTATACTGCATTCTGGATACTTTATATTTTAGCCACCTTTATCAATATACTTTGGGGAGTACAAGGGGACAATAACAGTCCTGATAGAGTAGCTTTTATGGCAGTGTGTTGCAAGGGACTTCAGGACACTAAATCAACTGGTGCCTTGCGTAGATGTCCTGATGGTTCATATCCACTGTTACACTTACCCAGACTGGCTATGTTAAGGCCATTATCAGCCTCCCTGCCCATATTGCTAATGTGTTTTATGGTTTTTGAGTGTTTACTGACTTGCATGCACAGTGTGCATTGTGTCTGTACTGCTCTTATGAGCTGTAGAGTTCTTGGACTTGACAGTAAGATCTCATTAAGGAGTGTTTTTTACCCACATGCTCTCACACAGTATTTGTAAATGTATTATGAAAATGAAAAAGTTTTATGGGCAACTTGCTTTTTTTTTTTTTTTTTTTTTTTTTGTCTAAATGCTGGCCATGGAAATGATTGTGAAAACCATAGGCAGGCTCCCAAATAGCAATTAAAAATTGAGCCTGAAGCCTAAAACAGCACTGAGCTAAAATTTTCTGGTATGCATTAGAGATGTGAACCAATATGTTTTGGAAATTTGGCCAGGCAGTTGGAGCAGGATCTCTGGAGCTCAACCAGATCATACACAGTTCAAATTTCACACTTTGGCAGCAAGTGATCTGGGATATGTCTTGAAGGGTTATATGCCCATACGGATTTATTTCACTGATCCCAAATGTAGTTTCTTAGTGCCTGCCTAAACCTGGAAAAAAAAGAGAATCTATGAATTTTTTCCATGGGTTCCTAAAATGTCACCTAAGCCTTCCTGCAATCTGCTTGCGCACAGAACTGTCTGAACTTTACTCTCCTGAGCAGCCAGATGCCAATTAATGCTTAAGCACTGTCAGAATTCATAAAGTAGATATACTTAATTCTTCTTTGGATGCCAGTCAGTGACATTTTCAGAGTTCAGTGTTATATTCCATGCAAAATTTTGCTGGAGGAGAGGTCATCTGTCTTTGACTGCAGTGAGGTAGGTAGAAAAATTGCACAATATGCTGGAGATGCAGCTTTAGTTTTTTAAATGGGAAGCTTTGAATATCACCTTTGTTTTAACCACCAGGCCATAGAGCCTTTTTTAATCTTTCTCACTTCTCCCTCTTTTTGGCCTGATGAATATTTAATGATCTTATATAAAACAAATCAGCTTCCTTCTTGAAGAGAGTAATGGTCTGAGCATTCACTTAAGAAGCAGGAGATAAGTATTCAACCACCATACAACAGAAGATTGGCTTCCGCTGGGCATTCAGGAGGAAACATCACCTGCTTAACCATTTTTTCAGAATTAGGTTGTTTTAAGCCATTAACAGAGTTTTCCACAGTAAATAATTTCTGAGAAAGATATTATCTAGGACACAACTTTCCTCATTGGTGTTTCTTACAGGCTACAGAAACTGTTCACAATCAAGCTCTTTTATACAGATTGTACTGTTAGGCATCTAAACAACACCAAGTGGAAAAAATCTACATCTGGGTTTACTGTGTTTTGCTGTGGCTGGTTTTGTTATTCATGTCCTTAGTATCTCTGTGCTGTGGCTGTTGTGTATAAACACATCATGTAAAGTTACTTCTCTGTTTTATAGGTGTATTCTTTAAACTGGTAAAAACTGAAAGAGGTCTTAAATGCT
Source organism: Tetrao urogallus (assembly GCF_951394365.1). Taxonomy (NCBI): domain Eukaryota; kingdom Metazoa; phylum Chordata; class Aves; order Galliformes; family Phasianidae; genus Tetrao; species Tetrao urogallus. The sequence continues at coordinate 73,747,140 of NC_136815.1, read as the reverse complement.
GCAGCATATGTGATCAGAGAATTTAATGTACAGAGGGAATATTCATTTCAAAACTTGCTTCTTAATGCGTCAATATTTCCAGAACTGATGCAGCACAAATGAGAGTGCGTGTACTGAGGATCTGAGGGGAATTCACCTTGAAAAACCTCTTTTTTATATATGTTTGGAAAGGAGTCAGGAAACAATTACATTTGAAGAATAGGAAAAATATCTAATAAAAGTTGGGAAGCTGAAAACAGGCTAAAGATTTAACGGTCATTAAAAGTCCAAAGCATGATTAGTTCAGTGAGTTAAGACATTAACTGTGTTGTCATTCTTTTTGTGTGTGAGGAGGAACGTGTATGGATTATTAAAATCCACTTGATAGCATTTTTAACAGTCCTTTGTAGTTGTATAGCTTTTCACTGTCTTACTCTCAGACCTAAATTACAAAGGCTGACAAGTTTGCACCTTGAGTACTCGAGTACTCGAGGTCCCATAGCATGTCCAGAAAAGGGCAACAAAGATGGTGAGGGGTCTGGAGCACAACTCTTGTGAGGAGCAGCTGAGGGTGCTGCAATTGTTTGTTCTAGAGAAGAGTAGGCTCAGGGGAGACCTTATGCCTCTCTGCAACTACCTGAAATGAGGTTTTGGTGAGGTGGGTGCCAGCCTCTTCTCCTGCATTGCTAGAAATAGGACTAGAGGGAATGACCTTAAGCTGCACCAGCAGAGATTCAAGTTGGATATTAGGAAAAATGTATTCTCTGAAAGAGTGAGCAGGCTCTGCCTGGGAAAGGCTGCCCTGGGAAGTGGTTGAGTCAACATCCCTGGAAGCATTCAAGAAACATTTAGGTGTAAGGGACATGGTTTAGTGAGGAATATTGGTGGATGATTAGACTGGATGATCTTGGAGGACTTTTCCAACCTTGGTGATTCTATGATTCATTATTGTCACTTTCTTTCCTGTAAATAAAGGGATCTGTATCCAGCCTCTACCTGAAAGACTTGTGGACTCTGAGAGCTGCAAAGTCACCTCTTATTAAATATGCATGCCAAGAGAAGTTCCCAGTGTCTGCGATTTCACTTTTCTCGTATTTTTGTGTTATTTTCATATTGAAATTTCCTGAGAAGAATGGCATATTGGTTTCCTGTCGCTTTGTTTTGAAGACATTACCAATTTATAGTAAGTTAGCAACATAAGATGTTCCAATGTTTTCATTTATTTTAATTTCAGTACAGAGTTGAAAATAGTTTGAGCAACTATAGGCAGAATTCTAGGAATTATAGGTGTGCATAATGCCCTGAAGAAATGTATAGGTATTTCACATGCTCATTAACAAAAGAGCCTGATTCAGCTTCCAGCTGTACAAGGATTCCTTTCTGTTTCAGTAATTACAGTGAAAGTCCAGTGCTCTGATAGTGCCTCTCCTCTCCTCTCCTCTCCTCTCCTCTCCTCTCCTCTCCTCTCCTCTCCTCTCCTCTCCTCTCCTCTCCTCTCCTCTCCTCTCCTCTCCTCTCCTCTCCTCTCCTCTCCTCTCCTCTCCTCTCCTCTCCTCTCCTCTCCTCTCCTCTCCTCTCCTCTCCTCTCCTCTCCTCTCCTCTCCTCTCCTCTCCTCTCCATCTTATCCTTCTCCTTCTTATTCTTATTCTTATTCTCTTTTTTTCCTTTTTCCCTTTTGCCTTTTTTTTTTTTTTTTTTTTTGGCCAAAGGTAACAATTTCAGCATTGCATTTTATCTGGGCTCCAGAGAGCAGTGATTTTGATCTTCAAAATAGAGAGAAAAATGCATACAAGGGGGAAAAATCCCAGTGCTTGCTCAGAATAGATCTAACAAGTAAACGGTTCAAATTTCTAGGTGTTAAGAATGAGGAATTTCTTTGTTGATGATTTCAACAGCAGGAAGTATACAGCCAAGCATTGTGTTTCATTCTTAGCTATAATTTTCTGGGTCATAGCTATGCCATACAAATATTGAAATACCTGTATTTTTGTATGTATGAGTGGCCAAAATTCATCTGTATGTTATTTTGTTCTTTATGAAATTTAAAAAGACATAATGCACATAAAACATAATCAACATAATGGAGGTATAAAGAAACCCATAACTAACTATAAGAACTTAAAACTAAGAAGAATGCTGTAGCCTTGCTGCAAAACAGAAGAGCATATTGAGACAGCAGAAATCCTTTAGATTCTGAAAACATCTGAATTTGTCATCAGTGCCTGATTTTACTCTTTTTAAAAAAAAAAAAAAAATCAGGTATTTTAGTTAAGGAAATACTAATTTTTCCCTGTGTTTCCTTCTAAAACTAGATTATATGTGGGATATTTGGAAAGTACTTATAGAGCCATGTATGCCTTGGCTAACATGAGAAGAAGGACATATTGTAGTCACTGGTATTGGTAAGATGTTAACTTACTTAGTGGAATGATGGCTCTGAATTCTTAAAGAAGAACTGTTGTTGTAAGAAAAAGTTTCTTGTCCTTACTACAGTGGTAAGAGGGAAAGGCAAACATTTGGGAGTATGTGTGGTGTCTTTAACACAACTACTGGAATACTGTACTCATGGTGACCATGTACCTGTGAAGTGAAAACATCATGTAGACCTTCTGAGAGATGTGTTTTTCACCATTACCTTTTAAACACTCCAATGTTAAGGCAGAAATTCATAAATTCATGTGAGGTTTTCAGCATAACCTTAAGCTGATGTGCCCTAAACTTATGATATTGCAGCCGCATCTGTCTCAGTACAGTTGGTAAAAGGCAGATGTATGTACAAGAGTGTGACAGTCCTTCCATGTGACTAGCACGAAGTCTCACAGATCACACACACTGTCCTTTCTCTGTGCATGTTATGCCATCAAGTAATTAACCCCTTGTCATAAAGTTTATCTGCTACTGTCTTTATTGATAGAGATACTTTCATTTTCATCATCAAGAAGATAAACTACTGGCATGCTTCATACACTTAATCTGTAATATATGCACATCTATACTTCATTCTGTCTCATCCAAATTAGAGAAATAAAATGTCGTATTGAATTATAACTCTCAATACCAGTATTTAATCTTAACTTTTTGATACTTCCATACGCATTTGCTTTCTGACATTGGAAAAAAAATGAGGCTCCTGATACCTGTGCTACCCTGTATTTTTGCAGTTAAGCATGTAAAAGGTCTGACATGGTGTTCCAATTTGCAGAACATCGAATGTTATCTACTGAAAGTCTACAGTAGTGAATTAACAGTTTTTTTCATGGCAATTTTAAAATATTTTCTCCTGAAGAGAAAGTGTCAGGATTTCACCTTAGGTGTACAACAACATCAGAGTTACAGAACTGCAGCTTATTCTGACATGCAGAAATAGACAAACTCAAATAGACAAACTCTTAGATTTATGAATGCAGGCAACTCAGAACCTTACTCTTCTCCATGACTGATTTTCCCTTCAGTCTCCCATACTCACTTTTGTACTCTCTTTTGCTAGTGAATTACTGCTGCAGTATGAGAAATGGAGACTAGCCAGAGCAGGCCTGTATTACTTTTTTTTTCTTTCTGCTGTTCTCCAAATACTCAAGAAATAGAATGTTAGCTGTGTACAAAGATAAATAAACCTTAAAGAAAATCCTATTTCTTGAATTAGGATTTCTGAAAAAGCCCTCTGTATTTTTAGGAGGAATGGGATTCTTCCACTAGTAAGAATTTTGTGACTGCATGTAGCAATACTGAAAGTACAGTTGAAAAAATGACCAGGAGTGTATTTTTCACTGGTTTCATGAAGTTCCATGAACTTTTATTGCTACTGATGTTCACATCAATTCTGATTTTTTTTTTCTACTGACTGGAAATTAGTTGCTTTCACAAATTTCCAGGTAGTTCTTCAAATCTTGTACAGTTCTGCAAAGCATGCTAACATTTAATCATGGTATGCATTCAAATATCAGAATACATCTTTAAAACAGATTTAAAGAAAGCATCTTCTAATTTTCAACTACTCATTGTCTAAACTATCCATAATACATGTGGAATAGCAGATGACCTGTACTCATTACATATGTATTAATCTTAGAATACCAAGGTGAATTTTTTACTAATATTTAAGAGAGAAATCATACAAGGATATCACACGTTTGCTGTCAAAGCTCTTTGTCTTGAGGGGTGTTTTCTCACTTGTTTTTAATATAATGCAATTTTAAATTAGGCATTATAGTGATATACAGCATTCAGTGTTCCTGTTTTTTCACATGTAGGCCACATGAAAAGCTAATGATTTTTAAAGATCTTTCATATATATAAATATATATATATAAGAAAACACTGATTCTGCCTTTCTTTTGCATTTGTACAACAATGTGGAACTTATTCCCTTTTGCCATTTGTCCCTTTCCTAAAGATCTTTAACTTGGGAAGAGAACTTTCCTTTTTCTTTCTTGTCTATGTTTTGTCTGGGGACCATAATCTCATACTAGATTATTTTGTTTCACAAATTTATGCTCATGTTATGAAATAACAGTGAGAGTTAATAGAATCTAATTTATGGGGGAGTGACAAATGTATGTAAAAACTATTTCCCTATCTTTTAGTATTTCATTCAATTTGCCATGCAAATTAAAAGAGTTATGACATACAAATAGGTCTGTACAAGTAACTGAGTTTTTTTAGTTCACTGACTTGGAAGATTAGAGTGACCTAAAAGAATTACTCATTTTGAAATGAAAGCATGAAAGTTTCAAAACAAAGTCATTTTGCATTTCTAATTATTTTTTTCTGAGAATTTTGTGTTGAAGCTACTCAACACATATTTGGAAATATCTGTTATTAAGCTGAACCTCAGTTTCTCAGTAGGTTGCAGGTTTTTCAAAATTCAAATATTATTTAGGACTGTATGCACAAGGTCAAAAAGCATTATAAAGCCTTTTTAGGAATTTTTCACGTTTGAAATTCTTATAGTGACAATCTGAACTGTTTTGTAACAGGACTACTTCTAGTTCTCTGCTGGCTCAGTATTGCTCTATATGTGAGAATGACTTGGAGACTGCATGCAATGTGTTGTGCATCTCAAGATGTTTTTACAAGTAGATTTCCCACCAGAAGTGTAAACAGACATTAACCCAGGTGTCAGTGCACAAGAAGTATGTCATTGCAGATCTTGTAAACATCGTGAAAATGTTCATAAATATTAAATATTTCTATGGTGGTTTTTTTTAAGGCATTTCCTAGTATTTTTAGCCTCTTTGACATGACAAATATCACAGTGTAGAGTTTGTTTTCCTTTAGCAGAGCTGTAGAACTGCATCCCTTTTTCCAGCCACTTTAAAGTACTACAGACTGGTTTGCATACCCCTCACAATCTCAACTGTGTGCCTTAAGTCCCAGCTGGTATAGTGCATTCCTGTGCTTGTAGATTGTTGAGCTCTGATAGCCCTCCTGGTGTTGGACGGCTGCACTGTCAAAGCTCAGGATACTGATCTCCAGCCATTTAAAGATTTACTTACCAATGGTTTTCAGTAATTCACAATTTTATTAAGCTACCAGTAGGAACCTAACAAATCACCTTTCTGTGCCTGAAACCCTCACTGAGCCTGCAAAAGGCAGATGATGGTAATACAGAGAAGTTGCATTGAATTCTAATTGAAATCATCCTAAACTGGAGGAGGAATGTGTTTTATTTCCTAATAATATAGTTAATATTGTTATTGTGTAGTTAAAAATATCATCAATATTTACAATGCCAAAATTTATTACACAGTACTAGGATGACCTATTACACAGCAAAGTTCTAATGCTTGAATGCAAAGTATTTAAGCAATATTCAGTGAAAGATTCACTAGCCAAGAGAACTGCAACCAGCCGCAGTTCCTTGAGGTGTTTACAGAGGATCTGCTCAGCAGTCCAGTTCTAGTGTCAGCCCTAGAAGTGTCTGTTTACAGACCACTCCATGCGCTTGACTGGCTGCATGGAGGCCACAAAGCAGAAGTATTTGGGAGCCAATATTCTATGACAAACGTTGTGCCCCCTGTAGTTTGTGTTTTTAAAAATGTGGCTGGCAGGGCTGATGTTGGCCCTTCTGAGAACAACAGAGAAACAGATCATACAGCTCTGTGGTTGGCACTGCACATGAGATATGAGCCAGCTCATGCCATGTACATGATGGCCCAAGAAAGACTCTAGCAGACACCAGCTCATTCTCTGTTGTTGCAAAGGCCAGTGCCAATACCAATAACTAAAAAAAGCAATGTAGCTTTCTGACTGCAGTGGTTTTGCATCATTGCATCTCCAATAAAACTGGCGTTGCTTCTGGCTTTCATCAGTTATCTGAAGATGCTGAGTATTGCATGTCAGTCTGTGGAAAGCACTTAGTGCTGTGCTAAATGACTGTAATACTTGCAGAGAAAAAAAAAAAAAAAAAAAAAAGCACTAACAAACAAACTAGAAAACAGGAAAAATAACTTTTTTTTTTTTTTTTTTTCTGGTGCTGCACTGTGATTTGTTTAACCTTGGTAAATGATCTCTAAGAAGATCTTTTTGTGAGTGTGAGAAATAAACAGGGAAATTCTGTGCTAAGTTTCTGTTGAATATGATTTGAAATGGAGGTGATATTAGAACCAGAAAACAATAGTTTAAAATGAGAATAAAACCTTTTTTAGAAAAGAACAAAAACAACAAACAAACAAACAAAACAAAGCCAACAAAAAAAGGGAAGGGAAGGGAAGGGAAGGGAAGGGAAGGGAAGGGAAGGGAAGGGAAGGGAAGGGAAGGGAAGGGAAGGGAAGGGAAGGGAAGGGAAGGGAAGGGAAGGGAAGGGAAGGGAAGGGAAGGGAAGGGAAGGGAAGGGAAGGGAAGGGAAGGGAAGGGAAGGGAAGGGAAGGGAAGGGAAGGGAAGGGAAGGGAAGGGAAGGGAAGGGAAGGGAAGGGAAGGGAAGGGAAGGGAAGGGAAGGGAAGGGAAGGGAAGGGAAGGGAAGGGAAGGGAAGGGAAGGGAAAATCTTAACATATCAGTCTAAACTGATAACTGCATAAGAAGTATCAGTATGGGTCTGCATGTGTTTATTATGTCTCAGTGTGTTGTTTCACTGGCTTTGTACTAGCTGGTCTGTGCAATCATCACTCCCTGTTGGATTTCATGTAAATTCTGAGTGCAAGTGATACTTACTCTTTCAAAAGCATTTCATCCTACCAAACCACCACATGAAGTGACACCATATTCCCATTGCTCTGTGGTGTCCTTTTTCTGGCAGCCTTATTTTTCAGCCCTTAGGGACTGAAGCTGCATCTGCTGAGGAGCTGTTTCTGTAATAGCTCTCTGAAAGCCTATTGCAGGTAGTCTCTAATTAGGCACACCCAGATGGTGGGCACTGAGCAGATGTACTGCCAGCTTGGGGTATATATGGAAGAAAGTTTTCTTTTGCCTCCCCATAGTTTGTCTTTCTAATGGCTTTTCTCAATTTTTCTTCACAGTGTGCAACATTTGAAATGTTTGCTCACAGTTTCTGAATTATGGAACAAGTTTAAGCATTCTAATTTTTATTGCAGCTCTGATCTGTGGTTCTAAATATTCACAGTGCTTTATGTAGTCTAAACATATCGAATGTATGTAATCCAAATGCTGTCATGAGCATAACTGCTCACCTGTGCTTTCCAACAATTAAGATTTTGTTCCTGGAAACTAATTAACAATTATGTTCATGCTGCCAGAGCCATAAGTAAGCACACTCAATTATGTCTATGTAGCCAGCCTTGCAGATTAAATAAATGCAACTAGCTGGAATACAGTCTGCTGTTTTCAGTCACTTGAGTAAATGAAAGAAGTAGATCTCTAGAGTGAGAAACATTTATTTTCTAACAGATTCTTTCCACCATAGAATCATACATTACATGTCTAGCTACATCTGATTTTGAAAAACTTAAGTGCAGACTACTTACCCAACAACTCAACCATCATGTTTTCAGTGGTGTATTCCATGCTTCATGTCCTATTTGCACTGCTGAAATTTTCACAGCATTCAAGACAATGACAACTTTAATTTAAATGTTCCCATACTATTTTTCCACTTTTATGATCCATGTCTCACATAGAATTAAGAAAAATAATCGAAGTTGTGCTGTGCAGCATCCTATAATCACCCATGTTTCAAGGGCTTTAGGTATCATATTACTACTCTATTGTTATTTTTCAAGTGCGATGATTTAATTGATTTAAAAGCAATGTTCACAGAAGCTGAGTAATATGTGATGAAAGAATTTGGAATGGTACTTAAGAACTCAAGAGAAATTTAAATATTGATGGCAAACTTTGTGAACAAGAATGCTATTCCTTGAGGGGCTTTTGAACACATCTTTACTACCTAACCATCAAGAAATTTAACTAAAACATGATTAAGTAACTATTTGTGTCAGCTTGAGTAATCAATGGACTTTCACTGTGTATGGCTTAGTGTATTCCTGTATATTGCTCATTGTTTTGACAAGTCTTCCAGCTGAAAAGCAAGGAAATAACAGAGTTCTATAGCAAGAGAATGCTATTTACATGTCATGCTTTTAAAAAGAACAAAAAAATACACAGACAATCATTTGCAAGTATTAGATTTTAAAGGCTAACATCAATAATTGCCTCCATTTTTTTCATCATTTGACCATTACCAAGTTGCTGGGACCATCTGACAATATACATGCAGTCACTTTAAAAGCAATTTTATCAGTAACTATGTTGTATTTGGATATACTTTAAATGTAGGTAAAAAAAGACTATTCAGTGAATAATAAACATAATGTTAAGAATCAATCCAACTTTGAAAATGCTGAGACGCTGTTATTCATCTTTATTTCCCATTTAATCATTTTTGTATGTATCTTCACCTCTGACATTCTAATACAGAGACACATCAAAAATTCTGAGAAATCAAAAAACTCCTTTGCAGTTTTTCTTGTCCAGTTACATGCAGAGGACTGTAAAGCTGGTTAGAAGAGTAATTTCTCATAGATTTTCAAATTCAATTTTATAGACTCAGCATATTCTGAAAAAAAAAAAAAAAAAAAAAAAAGAATGAGCTTTCAGACTTCCAATACTTTATCTTAGCAAAATTAGAACTCTGAAATTCACCTGTGCCTAAGGAAAAATGCAAAGTTCTAATATGTATGGCAAAAAACTTTTTAAGTTTTTCATCCTAATGTACGGTGAAGCCAGCTGCATGATTGTATATCTGAAAATATATTTTAGTAAACATTGCATAAATAAGCAGTATTTTAATAGATTCTGATCAACCAGTGCAGTTTTACTTCTCTTTGCATTTTTTGAATGTTTGTTTTAGGGCCATAATCAGGCAAATGCTGCAAAAATAATTATGATGATTCAAAATGTTACTATCCTTCTGGGTTACTATCCTCATTTCTAAGCAAGCAGAAAGAACTACATATACATTCCTGATCTATTGCTTCTAAGGCAAGTCATCTCTATCTTGGCTTGAGCTGCTACTAAAGATTGTTCAAGCTAAGCTGGAGCACATTATACTGGGTTCAGGTGCAGGGAGCTCACATCCAACATTTTGACAATTTAACTGTGCAAGATTTGACCTAGAGCAGGTGATTACTGGTATGAAAGTACATGGAGAAGCTAAAGGTAGTACATCTCCTGATCACAGAGGATGCAACATAGCTGAGCTCTGTTAGCTCTGTTAGCAAAGGCCTGCAGAGGATCAACAGTAGCATCATGTACAGTCATTGACTGCATTAAGAAGCTGCTACAGACTTTAGAAGTAGTTTAACCAAAGCTGTGTGCTCTCTGTCTGAGGTAGTTGATGTTGGTATTGTGGCTTTTCAGCTTTACCAAGCCAACCATACTCTTTCATCTCAACACAGTATGATGTTAAGCTGTATAGTCCTAACCAAGTAATTTTGGATTGCCTGCTTCAGGAACAGAGATTGAAACAATGCTGTAAGCGGTCTGCATCACTACTTCTACTGCTGCTTCTACTGGTGGTAGGGGTTGTATTTCTGGTGTTTGGGATTTTGATTTCTTTTATGTTTTTACTGACTTCATCCTTCTGATTTGTGAGTATTTTGTACCTTTCACAATTAGCAATTCTGAAAACCAGAAAGCCAGCATGGACTTTATAAATGCAATTAACACTAAACACAAATTTCCCTTTGTCTTTTAAATTGAACTGATAAAACATCTACATGCCACTGATCATAAATGAATGCTAACTCACAGAATCGCAGGAAGGAGAACATTCACATTCAGACTGAGTTATATCTTTGTTATTAAATTATCTCTATTAGTCTGCCTATTATTTAGTGTTCTTAGTGTTTTCATTTCCTGTTCTTTCCCTATGAATAAGTTATTTATCTGGTTAAAATGTAATTAGTTACTTTAGTGGGGACACAGGTTTGTAACTGAGAATATAATTCTGCCTAAAGAATTTTTAAAATAAAATTTATAATAGTAAAAGTAAACTGGGGAAGGGAAGGGAAGGGAAGGGAAGGGAAGGGAAGGGAAGGGAAGGGAAGGGAAGGGAAGGGAAGGGAAGGGAAGGGAAGGGAAGGGAAGGGAAGGGAAGGGAAGGGAAGGGAAGGGAAGGGAAGGGAAGGGAAGGGAAGGGAAGGGAAGGGAAGGGAAGGGAAGGGAAGGGAAGGGAAGGGAAGGGAAGGGACTGATAACAAAGTTTCTGGAACAAAGACATTTCTCAGAATAGGAATAAAGCAGAGAAAAAGAGCACAGCATATGTGGTGTTTTGTAGATTATCATTTCATATTTACTTTTAGTTTGACAAAATTCAGATATATGCAAATTAAAGAGAAAGTGAAAGTAAAGTGAAGAACAGGACAGGGGCAGAAGACTCACTGGCCTTTCTGTAGGCATGAGCCAGAAGTTTGCCCTCACAACTCGAAAAGCCAATTACATTATGGGAAGCATTGAAAGAAGCATGATCAGCAGATCAAGTGAGGTTATCCTTCCTCTCTACTCTGTTCTGGTGAGATTTCACCTGGTATTGTGCATCCAGGTGTGGAGTCCTCAGTACATGAGATATACAAATCTGTTGGAGTGCATCCAGAGGAGGGCCATAAAAATGATCCAAGGGATGGAATATCTCCCCAGTGAGGATAGGCTGAGAGAGCTTGAGCTGTTCAGCCTGAAGAAGAGAAGGCTCTGGAGAGTCCTGATAGTGACAATTCAGTATCTAAAGGGGGAGTATAAGGAAGAAGGAGAAATAGTCTTAATCGGAGTCTGTTGTGATAGGACAAGGGGATTTGCTTTCAAATTAGAAGAGGGAAGATTTAGACTGGATATAAGAGAAATGGTTGTTATGGGAAGGGTAAAGAAGCAGTGAAACAGATTGCCCAGTGTGGTGCTGGATACCCTGTACTCGCTACAGACATACTCACAGGAAAAGTCTTTGCTCTTTGGTCAGCCTGTGCTCAGGGAACTAAGTTTTACTTGATTTTCCAATGGGTACAGCCACTGGCAAGTGAAACATTACAAAAATGGTCATTGGAAATGTAAGGAGATTACTACAATCTGCAGCAGTCTTGCTATTTTGTTCTAGGCACATCTTAAATCTCGATGGTCTAAAACTTGCCTGATCCCTCTAGATTTGGGAGCTAGCACGATTGATTATTCTTATTAGTTTTACTTGTTCAAATTTCAACTTTGAAATTATTCTCTATTTATTTATTTATTTATTTATTGGCCTGAAAAGAACCTGAGAAACTGTTACCAAGTACTTTACTAGTAGTTGTATAATTCACCATGTACCATCTTGACAGTGTGTAGTTAGCATATAAAAGCCTCTTATTACTATCATTAAGTTTTTATTTTTTAAAAGTACCTTATAATACAAAATACTACAAAGTACAAATTTGACAATATTTAAATTTCTTAAGTCAGTAACACAAATCATACATATATACGTCTATATTAAATTCATTCCACAATCCTTTTTTGTATCTATGTAAGTGCATGCAACAAAAGAGGATGTCTAAATCTAGAAACAAGTTGAACTACTTTTGGCTCCCAAAAGGAAATTTAGTTGAAGGAAAAATCTGCAGTATAACAAATAAACTAAGAACTGGCTGTGAGAAAGTAAAAGCTGAAGTGTTCTGAGAATATACCAGGCAGAGAGGATGTTTGTCAAAAAACGAGTCCTGCCAAAATCCATTAGCGCTGTCCTGAGTAAAGTGTGAGAGTCTGTAAGTTTAAATGGGAAACTCATTTTGAGAGAGGAGGCACTTGAGTTCCTCAGAGGACTTTGCTTGAAGGGTTTTCAAAAGTTGTGAAGCAACTGAAACCAAGAATTATATACAGGTGTTTCTTTTCTTGCTGCAATTTATAAATTTATTGCATTAAGTAGAGGAGCATTTGATTTGTGCATATATGAGGAATAAAGCACAGATATTTGCACAGTGTCATCACCTCCCTCGTGCATACACAGCATGAGAAGCAGCTTTTGGTCCCAGTACATCCTCATTAGTGCTCATTTGTGCAGAGACTAATATGTCTTGTATATTAGGTGGATAGATGAGCACTATTTTGCCTATGTGGCTTTCTGCCCTGCTTTGGCTTATAGTCAGATGGGAAAGTGTCCAGAGTTAGTGCCAGACTGTTTAGTCTTATTTGTTTGTGCTTTCTCTGCAACTGCAGTGTTTATGCCTGAAAGCTCAAAGCACATTTGGTCTACTGACACTTTGGTCCTACATGAAACTCACATTAAGATATAATATGAAGATTAAAAGCAGATATGATTCTTGCTAAAATGAAAATCTGATTGTACATAGAGCACTGATACTGAACGATAGGTGCAGAACAATATACCTTTGAATTATGAGTAATTTAAAGTGCTCATTTAAAATGAATAAGAATACGCGTGTGATTTTTTTTTAATTTAATAGATAGATCCAGTTCAAACTCATTTCTAAATTAAATCCATATGTATTACAAATATGTTAGCTAATGTTAAGAAATTCCTAGTAATTTTGTAAACAAACAGGAATGCAGAAGGAAAAAAAGGTGGATATTGAGGTGTAGGACTTTTTTCTCCATTTTTTTCTTCCTTAATTGCTCACAGGTTTTACATCAGAACATGAGGATTTTTCCTCATGTAGGAAAGGGTAGGAACTTGTGAGTAAATGATAACAGTAAACAGCTTTACTATTTAGCAACATGCCAAATCATCTCCTCCCGTCTACTCTTCCTTGAGAAACAGATATTCTGACAAGTTTACCTCTCTAGATAAGAGTTAACAGAATATTCATAAATGCATAGGGCATAAATACAATGATGAACAGATATTATTAAACAATATATATGAATAAGAATTTGAGAGCTTGCATGGACCAAATTCTGTATCCTACTAGGAGAATGGCACCATCTGGTGGATCTTTTCTTTGGAAACTTTCTAACGGAAATTGTATTCATAATTTAGAGATTCTTCATCTACTAGAAAATTGAACATTTTAAAAGAAATGCTAATAGTTAAATCAGAACATAAAACATAATAGTGACTGATATTGTAATTGTTGCACTTTTGAGTTGTGGAATCCTTGCACAATACATGCTATGTCAGTAATAGAACAAAGAAAATTACTTAAAAACTAAAATACTTGTCATGTTTACTTGAACTATCTGCTCAGAGCCATGAGTACCTAGTACAGAAATAAGATATTCTGAACACAATAATAGTGTTCAGTAGGTCAAAATAGTATGTAAATGTTGGGTTTGCGTTTTGTTTTGTTTTTTAATACAATTGCCCTCATTTACTGTTTTATTATTTAAACTCTTTGATTTGGAGACTTCTGTGGTATTAATTTTTCACTTCCAAACATGACAATAGTCACTGCTAAATGCATTCAGTAGGATACCAGTGATTTGCAAGTCTCTCAGTCATCAGCTCCCCTGCAAATGACACAGGTCACAATATGCACAGGGTTCTTTGAAGGCATCTTCTGCCTAACTTCTTACTTGCCCTGCTACATTACATTACTGTGGCTTATCCAATAACTGAATGAACTGGATATACTCCCAAAGTTCTTTTCTGTCTAAACCACATGCACTCTTTATGATACCTTGCTACTGCATATTGGTCCATGATAAAGGAATTTAGGGAACCATTACTTAATGAAAATTTCCCTCCATTCCCTGTGTAATATCATAGACAAAAGTGTTCCAGAGGCCTTTTCCAAAAAGTTTTGCTCATTTTAAATAAGTAAGCAGTATTCTAACAAATGTAAAAAATTTCTGTAATCAAATGAAATTTTGTTTTGTCCAAAACCAGCATTTGATATATGCTTAAGAGTTTTCATTGAGAAAAATATTTAGAATTACTTATGAGCAATAATCCACAATTTCAAAATTCAGTCACTGTTGGGAACTCCAATAGTTCTAGGCATGTAATATTACGTATTGAAACTAACAAAGAAAAATTAATTAGAAGCTTTTACAAAATGTTCAAAGTGCACTCCCTTATTCAAAGAGCCATCACATGCCTACTGAGTTTCAAGGAAACCAGACTGTGTTCTGCATTATATTTAGCTGCTGTAACAAAGAAGTGAATGAGCCAGTTTTCTTTACTGTCTCCCTCAAATACCCACAATTCATGAATTATTATTACTTCTTTTTTCTTTTGATGATATAAAAAGCATATAAACCCATTTGGAAATTCAAGTGAATACACTTAAGCCAGACAATGAAACGTGGCCTGACACTGCTGGATTTCTCATTAAAATTCTGTATTGTTTAGGTAGTTGTGACATATGCTCATTTTTGCCAGGCTCTTGACATAAACTCTCTTGTTGGCAGTAGAGGTGATGGGGCCATAGAAAAACTAGTTGTGAAACAGAGTCAATCATTTGATATGCAGTGTATTTCCAGAAAGCACAATCTCTTATTTATCCTATACTTGATTAAATGGTTGAAGTGTGTCAGAAGAGCTTTTTCAAATATCACCACAAAATATAATTAAAAAGAAGATGAAAACAGGAGTTAGGCTGGTCAGAGTTGAAGGTTGAACAGTTGATCAGTATTTGAATGTCAACATCTAGCAGTAATGCTCTCTGGAAGGAGAAAAACTATAAAAGAGGAATTTTTTCCTGTAAGGGGAAACATAGGGAAAGCTGTAGCTGCTTCTGGGGCATTTTATCAAGCAGGTCTTGGGGAAAGAATTGAGATTAGAGTCCCCAGAGCAGAAAGAGACAGGGAGACTTCCAGTCCTGGAGGAAGAAGTTGAACTCAGAAGAAACATGGTTGGCAACATGGTAGTTTAAGCAAACAGATTAATCAAATGTAGTAAAGTAAGCAAGAGAGAGTGCATATTATATTGGCAAAATTCAAAGCAGAATTTGAAGACCTTTCTTGCTCTGCAGTTGGAGTCAATGGGAATGGGAATAGGGCAACCTCAGATTGAGTCTTCTTGAAACTGCAAAAGGTACCGGTATGCCTCTGTAGCCAAGGAGAAGGCCTGTAATCACTCTAAGTGAAGTGTTATTGTTCTTTGAAAAGGAGAGAACATTTTTAGCAGCTGGAAGAAAGAGCTGGCACTTTCATTGTTTTGATTTTGACTTTGCTCTTAGATAACTTTCCTTGTGTTACAAATCTTAATGGCTTTAAGAGGAAGAAGAAGAACTGACCATGGTGTTACTGCTCTAAAAAGCTATGAGATGAAAAAAGGGAACTGGTCACACACAGATGGTGGAGGTTTCAGTACCTCTTTTCCTGCAGAAAAATCTTCAAATGCATGTACTCCACATAATCTAAAGGATTCCAGAGTTGTAAAAACAAAAGAGCAGTGTTATTCTGCTGCAGGAATAACAGATTGTTCAACTGAGCTACAGTGCATCCTGTGCAGTCTTCTGAATGATCTTATTTGTTCTAGGTCTGCAGTAGTTAATAAAATGAAAACGAATGCTAAAAACAATTTCTGCCTTATGCCTGAGGCTCATTACTAATTATCACACACTGTTGCATAATTTTGATCTCATTTAAAGGATTGGTTAAGATGACAAATGTGATTGCGTCTCATGGAGAAGAAACTGATGTAAAAAATGTGTAGATTAAGGATGTAATAGAATCATAGAATCATTAAGGTTGGAAAAGACCACTGAGATCATC
This sequence comes from Tetrao urogallus, assembly GCF_951394365.1. Classification (NCBI taxonomy): domain Eukaryota; kingdom Metazoa; phylum Chordata; class Aves; order Galliformes; family Phasianidae; genus Tetrao; species Tetrao urogallus. The sequence goes on along the minus strand of NC_136815.1, from coordinate 73,731,062 downwards.
TAGTCTAACTGTTGACACATCATCCCTATGCGCACTAAACCAAGTTCCTTAGTACCACACCCACTCTTTTCTTGAACCTCCAGGTGGTGACTCCACCACTTCCATCAGCAGCCAGTTTCAATACCTTTCCACTCTATCTGAGAATAATTTTTTTTCAAAATATCCAACCGGAACCTTCTATGGTGCAACTTAATGCCATTACCTCTCATCCTATCACTCTTTAGCAGGGAGAAGAGGATGACCCTCACATTGCTACAACCTCCTCTTAGGGAACACTAGTGAGCAATAACGTCTTCTTTGAATCTCCTCCAGACTAAATAATCCTGGTTCTCTCAGCTGTTCCTCATAAGACTTGTGCCCCACGCCCTTCATTGGCTTCATTTCCCTTCTTTGGAGATGTTGTCTCCCCAGGGCCAAGTACGGAAGGACAATCACCTCTCTTGTCCTGCTGACTGCACTATTTCTGATACAAACCAGGATGACATTGGCCTTCTTGACCACCTAGGCATATTGCTAACTCATTTTCAGCCAATTGTCAACGAATACTCCCAAAGTGCAGAACCTGGTACCTGGTCTTGTTGAACCCTCAATCCATCCATCCAGCCTATAGAGATCCCTCTGTAAAGGCCTTCCTATCCTCAGGAAGACTGAGACTTCCAGCGTGGTGTCATCTGCAGACTTACTGAGAGTGAACTCAGTCCCTTCATCCAAATCATCAATGAAGTTAGTAAACAGGGCCAGCTCCAATACTGGCCTCCAGAAGAGCATCACTAGTGGCCAGCTACCAGCTCAATCAAACTCCATTCACTACTACTGTCTCAGCCCAGCCCTCCAGCCAGAGGGAGGGCCCAGCAAAGAGTACACCTGTCCAAGCTGTTGGCTGGTAACTTCTCTAGGACAGTACTGTGAGAGACAGAGTCAGGGGCTTTACTAAAGTCTATGTAGATTAAATCCACAGTCTTTCTTTTGTCTACTAGGTGAGTCACCTGGTCATAGAAGGAGATGAAGTTGGTCAGGTAGGATCTGCCTTTCATGAATCCATGCTGGTTGGGACTGATCCCTTGCTCATTCCATGCATGCTGTGTAAATCAAGATGATCTGGTTCATGACCTTCTCTGACACACAGGTCAGGTGGAAATTGGCTTGGCAATAGAGTAAAAACAGATTTTTATGTATTTATTTATTTATTTTTAGAGAAATGTTGCTTCTCAAAGGCACATCACTTTGCAAAAAGAACCAAGATGTGTTGGAATGGGATAATTTCTTGTATACATCTACAATGAGATGCATCTGTGACAGGCAAAAGGATTTTCTGTATTTTAAGAGTTCCAAGTGAGTTCAACAAGCCATTTGGGATACAGAAAGCATTGTCCATGTACATAATGATTTGAAGAAAAGAATGTTTGAAGAATCATACAAGCAAGGTTTTGAATCTGTATATCTCCCTGAATGGCTGATCAAAATCCATCTATAATTATAAAATCATAGAAACATAGAATACCCTAGGCTGGAAAAAAACCCACAACAATCATAGAGTTCAACTCCTAGCTCTGGGCAGAACTACCCAAAATCAAACCATCAAGACATTGTCAGCAATTCTTGAACCACAACAGGCTTGGTAGAATCAAGTCTGAAAATGTAATATTTAATTTCATTTCTCTGTTTAAGTAACGACATGACAGAAAACAACTGATTTTATCTGGAGTGATAGCTCTAAATTAATGGTCCGTCACTATCCAGGGTAAAGAGAGCTTTCTTCCTAATGATGAACACCCTTCCTAGCAGGATTTTACAGTGAGAACTGCGGAATAACATGAGCTGAAACTACAGCTCATTTCATATTTTAATTGTAAAAAAGATAAGAATCATAGAATCATAGAATGGCCTGGGTTGAAAAGGACCGCAATGATAATTGAGTTTCAACCCCGCTGCTATGTGCAGGGTCACCAACCACCAGACCAGGCTGCCCAGAGCCACATACAGCCTGTCCTTGAATGCGTCCAGGGATGGGGCATCACCACCCTCTGTGTGAAGAAGCATAATTGCATTTTGCTAGAGGATGCACACTATTATATTAGCTATGAATTCAGTTTTGTTTGCCAGTCTTACCTGAAAGAAGGACTTTGAGAGTGGAGGTCTGGGACTTTGGCTTACCTCTAACAAGTAAGAGTGGCCTCAATGTGATTACAGCTTTTAACATCACCTAAAACCCCATGGCTACTGGCTAGCTCATCACCACATCTCCTGTAATTCTGTTTTGAAGTTGGGCAGCCACAGCCCACTCAGTCGATGATGCAGACTGCCCCATAAGCATTCAACCATTTATTTTTAGATGTAAGGTGAGTAAAGCTTGAATTAATAAATAAACACTGTTTACCTTTTGGGGTGGATAGGTACATTAACTTTTAGAGTACTGAGATTGAAATTTCAAGCACCTGAAGTTAAATTGTAAAACTTCAGCATCTACAATTCAGACATGCTGATGAAAACAATAATCATTTTTAAAAAGAGCTCTGGGAGTAATAGTCTTCATCAAGCAGAGAAGTAGGTCTTTCTGTCCATTGCTAGAAATCCCTCATACCCTTAATCACATTTCCTACTTGCCAAAGTGGTAATTTATTCTGAAATTCCAGTAGTGGCTTGCATCTTTTCAGAGATTAAAACTGAGTCATAAAGCACAGTAGTGTTACTACAATTTTTTTTTTTTTTTTTTTTAATTAGCAAAGAGTTCATTCACCTAAAAATTCAATTCCCAATATCTTGAAAGTATTTACCATCTAGCTGATTATGCACATAGAAATGTTTCAGGATAGGTTTTACCACAATAGAACCACTTATATACATTTATATAATTGTATGGGAACTGCTGAGTCACGGCCTGAACCTCTGATTGATCACCTGAGGTGAGCTATGAGTCAGCCAGAGGAGCACAGGTGAAGGCAATTCATCTGTGCTGCTGGAAGACCTATTTAAGAGCTGGCTACCAGTGGAGAAGGATCTCTTTTGGTGTTTTCTGTAGATGAGCCTAGTATATGAGTAAGCCTTCTATTTATTCTCTCTTATTATTTTAGTCTTCTTTGCCTAACTCTCTTGTTCTTTTTGTGATTATAACATCTTACTATCTATTGATTATACATTAATCCTTTTAATTTCCCTAAGAAATGGTTTTATTCCATTTGGGATATGTGCTTGTCTTTCAGTCTCACTTTTTAATAGTTCTCTATGTTGCGGAGATATACATAAATTTTCATTGATCAGGAATGATCATATAAGGGAAACTGAGAAGAAAAAAACTGAAGAGTGATATTCCAGGAGTCAGGCAGCTGTCTTCAGAAAACTGCATGTAGCCCCTGCTCTTATGAATAATTAAATCTCTGAAATAAAACTTTATCAACAGTGTCTTTTATGAAATTTTCTTTAAAAGCTGGACAGTACAGATTTGAACATCCTTAAATTTAAAAAAAACTGCTTGTTTTTATGAGTTTGCTTGAGAGAAATACTCTGTGGGGCCAAAAGACACCAACACCATTCCAAGTCCCCAGAGTAGACCTCTATCTTTTAAGACATTGGTTTGTGGGGTTACTGTAGTGCAGTTGGATATTGATATTGGAGGCTATACAGAATAATGTAGGAATGATGTGTTAGAACACTGAATGAAGCAGATTATATTTTACATTTTAATCAAAGTAAATGTCTTGAGTAAAAATTCTGTGGATCCTTTGAACTTGAAGTAGGAGGAAAGCCTTCCAAGTGATATTTGAATTAAATTAAAATAAAAAAAATTAGTGCCTTTCACAGAGTTTCACGTTGCATTCTAGGTTGTGTACAAATCAGTGCTGTGTTCTGAGGTTATTTACACGTTGTCATGTTTCAGTCTAATCCAGGTTTTCTCTTAAGAGATTTGTAGATTTTTAACTAGGAAAATATATATATGTATAAACATAAATATATAAAAACCTGGATATATAAATCAACATAATTGACAGTTTTATGGAAGACTGTTCTGCATCCTTGAGAGATTTAGCCATTACAGTGTAAATAGGTGGAAGAGATCTGATGCAGGCAAAACAAACTTCAGAAGTGCTGTCGTCATTCTCTCCAAATCTCTCTTCCTTGAAATATCACCATATTGGTGATATCTGGTTACCAGAATTTGATCTGAAGTATGTAAATGTATTAAAATTAAAATTGTTACTGTACAGAAGATCCTGTTGAACTTATTTCTGTCAATCAAAATCCAAAACATTTCAATCGGTTCTAGTATACAACTGAATTTTATTCATGTAAAGGTGCCCGAGTGAACACTGAATTAAATTGTTTCTAACCATGTCCAGCATGTAAAAAGAAAGGAAACTAGCCTCTATTTACCATTTGAGCATCTAATGAAAACAAACTAAAGTTATTTTAACTGACATTCAATATGGATGGCATTTATTTCACACTAATTTTTTTTCTATGTAATGCTGAAACTATCCTACTGCTACATTCTGAATGAATCATTTGACATTTGAAGAACTGATGTGTGAAATTCCAGCTTATGAAAAACACTGAAGAATAAAATAATAGAAGTACATAATGACAGACTTTCTCCTGAATTTTTATATGATGTCCACCATTTTTGACATAGGTTTATTAGGTCACCATTTCAAGACCCTTGACATACCTTAGGAATCTATCAGCAGCTCTTAAAAGAGAGAGGGGGGGGAAAAAAAAAAAAAACCAACTTCTTTTCCTGGTAATCTTTCATGTAACACTGAAGTGATGTATGCTGTCAAAAGGCACATAACTGATAATAACAGATGCTATTCAGCTAAACAAAATGACAATCAGCAAGTTTCATTAGCATTAAAATGCTAGGACTCAATTCCAGTATATCAATGACTTCACTCAAACTGATCATAATAATTAGCCTTTTCTTTGAGCATGTTTATCTGGATATTTTGATCACCCTGAAATCATATCACGGATTAATAAATGAATAACGACTCTTCATACTATTATTCTGGGGTTAATTTTATTTTCTCAAGCCCTTAAGACTTTAGTGCACTGGATGTGACTAACATCTATTGTTTCATAATTACATACAAGTAGATATTTACTCTGTTGGGGCAAACACCCTAACACATACAGCGCTGTTGACAACGTACACTGATTCTCATAGCACTTTGATATCAGAAATATTCTTTCTTTGATGTGGCAACTACACTTCCTTGCAAAACACGAACTAACCCAACCAAATCATGATTTAGGGGTTCTTCTAGCATAGCTATTTTGATTGGAGGATATATTGTTGTTTTTATCTCCTGCAGCCTGGTCGCTATGAATATATAAGCAGCATTAAGTCTCTGTTGAGTCATGACCTAGAAAGTTACCAAGTAGTGAAAATAATGAAAGCAAAATTCAAAACTAAGTTTTCTGTTTGCTAAATTTTATATGAGTCCATATATTTCATATTAGTAAGAAAAAAACAATTCATAGACTTGAAAATGAAAAGAAAAAAAAATCACCCTCAAGAGATGCATTTCTTAAATAGATGTATATTAAGCTTGCAATTTGCTAATTGGGTCTTGTGCTCCTCTTTCTACATTATTTCCAGCAGTTGCTTTACCAGGCTACTCCTTTATGTGCATATTGGGTAAAGCCTATTAGCTGCTATTTCAAGCTCCTCATTTGCTTTGGAAGTGCAACCTCTGTAAACATTATCACAGCCCTGGGACTGTGTAAGCAGCTGGATGTCTTTATAAATAAATAAATAGCCTAAATTAATAAAAATAAATAAAATAAATAATTATGCAGTACTAACAGAGGCATTATTAGCTTAGCCAGATTGCCTGCCCTCAGTGGCTTAACTCTGTCTGACCCCAACAGAAGGGGATTGGAAAAAAAAGGAAAACAAAATAATTGCCTTGCTGATTTCCAAGATAAATAATTATCTGAAAAACACACAGCTGTATGTTTCCTCTGCTTACTCTTATCATATGTGAGGGAGATAGGGATGACCAGGAGAAAGGGACCTATTAATTAATTTACAAGAAAAACTCAGAGAGACAAAAACATTGTTAGTAATAAAATCCATTGACTCTTTCTAAACTCTTAGCTTGGCTTTATAAAGCGTTTACTGCATAAGACAGAAGAATCAAAAAAAGTGTTTTTCCACAACACTGTGTACTCCATTTCGCAAAAAAAAAATGTCTTGACACTTAAAGTACTGTTCTCCCGACAAAATGAGACTATGTACATGGTTCAGCCTAACAAAAACTGTCCTGAAAGTCGGCTTCCATGCCACCTGAACTGCAGGCACTGAAAATCAAATAGTGTTATTTGAGAGGTACTGGAAATAGGTTTGATTATGCACTAAATGTGAGACATGCAACAGGTCTTAGCTGGAAGCACAGCAAATGGATTTGCAAAAAGCTGCTATTGCTCAAAAATTAAAGCAGGGAATGATAGCATTTCTTCTGTAGGTATGGCTGCTTCAGGCCACTGAGGTCAGAACCAGTTTGAATTGGTTTGCATCAGAAGTAACCAATCAGAACTGATCAGAACCAACCTGAACTGGTTGGAACCATCCCCTACATCAAATATTTGTTGATTGCATATCAACTATTAAAATACAATTCTTTTTAAATGTTAACTTCCCTCTATGTTATTTCTAAGCAATAAATATTGTAATTTGATGCTTATTCGGTTACCCCATGTAATGCATATAGTTGCATATTGGAATTAAAATGTCATGAGCTATAATAAATGTGATCCCCTGTGACTGGCCAATGACTGGCTAGAACTGAACTTGGCCACTAAGGTATAGGAAAACAATAAATATTTTTATAAATATATCAACAGCAAGAGGAAGGCTAGGGAGAATCTCCATCCCTTTTTGGATGTCAAGGGCAACTTGGTGACCAGGGGTCAAAATAAGGCTGAGGTATTTAATGCCTTCTTCGCCTCAGTCTTTAACAGTAAAACTTATTACTCCCTGGGAATACAGCCCCCTGTGCTGGTAGATAGGGATGGGGAACAGAATAGACCCTGCATGATCCATGATGAGATGATTTTGGACTTGCTCCAAAAGCTGGATGCTCACAAATCCATGGAGCCAGATGGATTGCACTCTAGTGTGCTGAGGGAGTTGGCAGATGTGGTTGCCAAGCCACTCTCCATCATTCTTCAGCAGTCCTGGCTAACTGGGGATGTCCCGGTGAACTGGAGACTGGCAAATGTGACACCCATCTTCAAAAAGGGCTGGAAAGATGATCCTGGCAGCTGCAGACCTATCAATCTCACCTTGGTACCAAGGAAGATTATGGAATGGATAATCTTGGGTCCCATCATGGACCAATTAAAAGTCAATCACGGGATCAGACCCAGTCAGCATCTATTTACAAACAGGTAGATCCTGTTTGACAAACCTGATTTCATTCTATGACAATGTAACCCACTTAGTGGATGAAGGTAAGGCTGTCGATGTGGTCTACCTGGACTTCAGTAAGGTCTTTGACTCTGTCCGCCACAACATTCTTATGGAGAAGATGGCTGCCCATGGGTTGGATGGGCATATGCTTCACTGGGTGAAACGCTGGATGGCCAGGCCCAAAGAGTTGTGGTCAATGAAATTAAATCCAGTTGGCAGCCAGTGGTATTCCCCAAGGCTCACTACTGTGGCTGCTTCAATTTAACATCTTTATTAACGATCTTGATGAGGGGATTGAGTGCACCCTCAGTAAGTTTGCAGACAATACCAAGTTGGATGGAAGTGTTGATCTGCCTGAGGGGAGAAGGGCACTACAGAGGGACCTGGATAGACTGGATCAATGGACCAAGGCAAACTGCATGAGTTTCAGTAGGGCCAAGTATCAGGTTCTGCATTTTGGTCACAACAACCCCAGACAACCTTACAGGCTTGGGAAGGTGTGGCTGGAAAGTTGCCTGACAGAAAGGGACCTTGGTGTACTGATGGACAGTCGGCTGAATGTGAGCCAGCAGTGTGCCCAGGTGGCCAAGAAGGCCAATGGCATCCTGGATTGTATCAGGAATGAAGTGGTGAGTATGATTAGGGAAGTCATCCTGCCTCTGTACTCAGCATTGGTGAGGCCTGACCTCGAGTACTGTGTTCAGTTTTGGGCATCTCAATACAGAAAGGACACTGAGGTGCTGGAGCAGGTCCAAAGAAGGGCAACAAGGCTTGTGAGGAGCTTGGAGAATATGCCCTGTGAGGAGAGACTGAAGGAACTGGGGCTGTTCAGTCTGTGGAAAAGGAGGCTTAGGGAAGACCTTATTGCTCTCTTCAAATACCTGAAAGATGCTTGCAGTAAGAGCAGGGTTGGTCTCTTCTCACTGGTGACAGAGGACAGGATGAGGGGAAATGGCCTCAAGTTGTGCCAGGGTAAGTTTAGATTGGATATCAGGAAAAAGTTCTTTACATAAAGGGTTGTTAAGCACTGGAATAGGCTCCCCAAGGCGATGGTTGAGTCATCATCCCTGAGTGTGTTTAAAAGCCATTTGGATGTGGTGCTCAGGGACATGATTTAGTGGAGGATTGTTAGTTAGGGTAGTATGGTTAGGTCCTGGTAGGACTCGATGATCTTTAAGTTCTATTTGAACCTGAGTGATTCTATGATTCTGATCCTATGTTCATGCGTTAAAGATTTACAGCTCCACTGTCCTGTGCTATGCCTGGAAAACAAAACAAAACAAAAAATCCGAACCAACAACAACAACAAAACCCACCATTTCAGATCCACTTTTAAAACTGTATTAGTTTTATGCGTTATAGTAAACTAGAAAACTTATTGGCAATGCTTGATAATACTGAAAGGATGAGAAAACAATTTCAGAAAACCTGTTCTGAAAATAAGATATATATTTTAGTTAATATATAACTGATGGCCCATTAAAAAAAAAAAACAAAACTTTAACTGTAATAAAAATGCAAGCATTACATGCTACCTGTTGTAGAACACGTTAAATATGGATTAATACAGTTGAAAGTGCTATCACTGGGAAATACTATTTTTCATATTCAACATTTTCAATGTATCTAGCTAAAGGATGACTTAGAAAGTTTGCTTTAATAAAGCTTAGTTTATAAATTACCATTTATTCTTTCTTTTGTATAATGGCAAAATTATTTGTAGTATATATGTACAAAAATATGTAAACTAATATTAGTAGGCAGCTAAGAACTGGTCTGTGAGGGACCATCAGACACCTAGGTCAGCTGCAGCATTTTCTAGCAGGCTGATGGCTGCTCTTCATTTCCTTCACCTTACAGTGTCAACTTTTTTGCATAGAAATAGATATAGATTCAGCTGTGGTGTTTCACATGCCCACATTGCAATACTGGTCTGTGCTGCCAGGCTCTATGTGCTCAGCCTGTGTCTGCAAATACTCCTGACATGAAAGTCGCTGCCCACGTTGTAGAAATCAAATATTAATAGGTATCATGAACTCCATCATGAAAGTACACCTTCTGGTTTATTCTTTATCAATATATATTTGTTTTAGGAAAATAATTTTTGTGTTGGAGGAAAATGATGCTGGTGCAGTGAGAACAAGGAGTCTGGTCATGATGGTTTTGGAAAGAGAATCCAGTCACTACTCCACAAAAAGGCTGTTGTTTAAAGCATTCCTAAGGCTTGTGATGCAAACGTTGGGATAGAGAATGAGGTCTCAAACCAACTCCCAGCCACTGTGGCTTTTATATGACTTTACTTTCAGCTTTTGTATTTGTGAGCCTTGTTTTGTCTGTCCTGTTCTCTTATGCAGAATATTGCCTGCTTTAAGGTTCAAAGCAAAAGTCTTAGTGATATGCCAGTAAAATTTTGTCAATTTACATATAGAAGATAACTAAAATTAGCTCCCTTTTCAGTGACCAGCAGGGCATCAGAAACGCATGTCCTGGCCTAAGAGGAGACTTGGGAATATGTGTCTTTGTAAAAGTGCAGGATGTTTCAAATCAGTCCCAAAGCACTTGCCAGATAGGCCACTTCTGGTCAACCAGCTTAATTTCAGACTTCAGAACCTGGGAACCTAATTTTTCCACCTGTGAGGGGAACAAAATTCATTCAGAAGTCAAAATATATGGAATGGATGAGCAACTTAGGGATAGGAGGAGGCTGCTAATATGTTAAAAAGTAGTATTTCTTTCCAAAGGAAAAAATAGACTGAGTTTTTTGTGTTGGAAAGATGGTAAGATACTGCAGAGATGAATGGAGACAATCTCATAGATACCAGAGATAGGTTCTGTACTGTGCGGTGAGGAAAATCTGTGTGATAATTTGTCAATGTAATCATTCCAAAAGGAACAGACCGTGCCTTTTCTTCCACAGGGGAAGAGTCCACAGGTGGCCTTCAAGTGCTCATGTAATAAGTGGCTTCTGTCTTCTGCGAATTCTAATGTTCATTTTCACATAAGATCATAGGAAATATTAATTCTTCAAATTTAAATGGAAAGTCTTGATATGTGGCCATATGTTTTGTTGGAAAATGTAGTTTGAGCACTATTTTAATTCTGGGACAATAGAGATGGGTAAATTATTTAGCAACCAGGGGGAAGGACAAGAATTGTGTGTAGAACAATTGCCACTAAAAATGATTTTTTGTTTTCTCTCTTTCTGTCTTCATATGCACGGCTCTGGTAGCTGCTAAATCAGAGCATAACGCAGATTATTCCACTGAGTATGGTCTCTAATCATGACTGAAAACTGTGCAGCAAAGGGAGTCTCTACTTCCAGGGTGCTCGTGTTTCCAATTGAACTGTATTGGAAAGAGAATATTGAAGTCCAGATTTCATAGTCAACTGACTGAACTAACACCCACTTTCAGTTTGTAATGTGAGTGTGAATTCAAGCACTGCAGAACTAACCTTAAAGGAAACTGCATTATAGTTTTTTAAAAGCACTTAGAGATTGGTTCATTTACAGGTTCAGGATTTGCTTGAACGAACATTTGTGTCAAAGTCAAAGCACATATTTTACTTGTGCAGTTGTCTGTGCACACACCTTAAGGGTAAGTCCATCATTTCACAAAACTAGTATTAAAAATCCAGTCTTCTGATTTCCCAGATCTCCTTCTTATATATGTTAGATTTAAAAAATAATAATTGTGAATAATGTATGCATCATAAATTGTTTATAAAAATCTTCTGATACAGGACTTCTCCTTTCCTTCCCATTTTTCCTCAGTTGTTACCTGGATGGATACTAGCATGGGGCTGAACAACTTACTACTTTATTCTTACCTTGTATCCAGTGGAACAAGAGTTACAACAGAATCTGCTAGCAGCTTTACTGATGTGTCTGAAATGTCCACCATCGCTGCTCTGTACTGAAATTTTTATTACCTATGTTTCTTTGCAGGTGCATACGTGCTCCAAGTAAAGGCAACAGATGCTGATGATCCTACCTATGGAAATAGTGCCAGAGTGGTCTACAGCATTCTTCAGGGGCAACCCTATTTCTCCATTGATCCAAAGACAGGTAAACAGTTTATCAGCAATACTAGAAGATTCAACCTTTGGATTTCAATTTGTGTTGGCAATGTCAGTGAATAAATATGGGCTATTTTGATAAGGTGAAAAGCTAGTGGAGTAACATTGCACTTACTTTTGTTTTGATTGTGGACTGCTGCTTTAATAAATTGCAATCTGTTCCAGAAGCAAAAGAAGCACCCTCTTCCAAATAATCCTGGAATATCTAAAATATGTATACATTAAGTAGTTTTTCCTGATGTTTTGCCATTCGTTTACAGATAAGGATTCATTTGCTGCATGCATTATAATTTTTTTTTTTTTCATTATTCAGTTTTTTGTCCCAGGTCTTTATTCATTTTTTCTTGGCAATTTTAATGCACTAAAGTTACAGTCCAGATTTCCCTAGAAATGATTGTTTTACTGTATTGAGCTAATTTGAGACTGTGCAACAGCTAATCATCTCCTGTCCTCCTCTTTTCCTGGGGCATAGCATGTCTTATGTTACAGAATGTGTGAGCAGAAAAGGATAATGCATTTAAAGAGACTGATGTATTTGGGAGGTTGGTAGACCAGTTAATAAGGTATCTCGTCCTATATTTTTAAATGTCACTCTTGTTTCTATATTTAGCAGTTCAGTTAAGGAACCAATAACCTACATGGTGATTGCCAAGCATTGTGTCATCCTGAATGTGTTACAGGGATAGTTGTCCATATGCCTCTTTCAGCAAATACAGTTTCTCCTTCCAGTAAAACTGTCCTTGAATGTCAGATTGTGTGTTAAAGAGCCTCTCCCCCTGATCAATCAATAGCTTGGAGGTAAGAGCCACCTAAGGCCATTAGTGCACTATCTCCAGCAGGCACAATCTTTTGTCACATGCTCCATTTAGCAGAAGATTGTGTTGCAATTTGCAGTCAGCAACTTTACTTTTAAAACTGAAATGTGACTTCTTAAGTGTCTTGGGAGAGCTGAAAGTATTTACCTTCATACTTTTTTTTTTATTATTATTATTTCTGTCTTGTAAAGAATGAAGAGGTAGTAAATGGTGGTAAAGACAGTTACTGAAGCCACAACTTGACTTCTAGTGCAAGTTTCCCAGGAAAAAAAAAAGCAATGATTATTAAGTAAGAACTTCACCCTGCACACCAGCACTTTAAATGGCTGTAATATCATAGAAATTTAGTGTTTCCATACCTATCTATTAATACTTGTCTTATATTAAAATATTACAATATGAGAATTATCTCTGGATTTAACAAATGTCTGTAGTGTAAACAGTAAGTGAATAATGATGTCTTAATTTCTTGATCGAAAATCCAGAAGTCTCAAGCACCATTATAGATCCTCAGGTATTTCCAGTGTTTTATTTTATAACTGAAGAGACAATGCAGTAGTTTTTATTGCAATTTTATTGCAAAGTCTTGCTGCAGAACATTTGCCTTGAGTGTTTGTGATAGAAAAAGGAAAGAAAGTCATTTTGATACAAAATGACAGACCAAACTCAGAACTACTGGAAAATGGATAAACAATTTTTTGTTGTTGTTGTTCTTTTTGTTTTGCTTTGTTTTATTTTGTTTTTTGCCATCTCTTGCTCTCTAGTGACAATTTTCAGGCACTGTGTTGTAATTATTTAAAGAACACTAGAAAGTCCATAATGGATCAGAGCAAAGGCTAATGTTACCCTGCTTCATGTTTACAAAAGTGATTGTCTGTTTAACTCTAGATAAAATAAGGCAAGAGTTTAGTGATGCATTCCCACACTATTCTTGTAGTCTCCAACAATTTCTTCTTCCGTAGTTCTTCGGTGGTAAGTAATGTCCCTGTAACCAAAAACTCTGAAAGGATTTCTCCTCCATTACTGGTCTGCTTCCCAGTAGAATTGACATGTCCAGGTGCATCATATCTGCACACTCATTGACTGCAAAATCCACAACAAAAGTTTTCTTGGATGAAAAACCAGTTCTCATTCTTTGAAATCCAACGCCTCTTAACTTCTTTCATACCTTGCACTTCTTCCATTGTGAGAGGCTGTGAACAATTAACTCCTATCAATAATTTTGAAGTTCCCCATTAAACTCTGAGGAATACTCATATCATATTCTCTCCTAGTTGTCTCTTTTTTCAGAATGAAGAATTTCTCAAACATAAACCATTCCATTACACTGCTTCTTCTCCTCTGGGCTTCTCCCATTTCTGAAGCATTCTTTTCAGCATCAAAGGGTGAGAATGCACACGCACTGTTCCAGAAAGCAGCTCGTATCATCCAAAAGATGGTTTGACCATCATTTTGTTTCTTTTTTTTTTTTTTTAGCTGGTAATTTTGCAGAAATTTGTATTGCTGCCTTAAAATTCTATGGTAAAGTATTAGTGGTCAAATCACTGATTAAATTTTTATATGTGAAATTATGGTTATACTTGCCATGCATTTAGCTTCACATATAATCCTTTGTCTAGTTATTATTGATAGATAATTTATTCTGATATGAATTTAGAAATAGTCTCTAGTGATTATGGATTTGAATGTGATAGGTGCCTTTTTGCTCATGTTTTGATGATGCTGGCTTTTTCAGCTGTCTTTAGGGCTCTGCTGCAGGGAGGCATGACTGTGTAGGAGCAGGAGAGCAAGCTTATGTTGCTCTTGCAGGAAGGTTAAATACATTACTATGTCTGCTGGAGAGCAGCTGTTGGAGCAGAGTATTCTGAGGCCTCAAACTTTATATGTGGGAGTTTATTTCCAATGCTGTAAGATTGTTCACCTGATGAAAATTGTAACAGATTTCTTTAACATGGAGCACTTCTCTTCAGACAGATGACAGTCCTTTGTCTGTACTGTTTCGTTACTCAAACATCCTTTTCATGAACATCTTTCTATCGAATTTTATAATGTGGTTATATGGTCAATATTCTTACATATATCTGCAGTTCTTTCTTAAGATCAGTCATTCTGGTCCATATTCTTACCTCAGTTACATTACTGGAATCGAGATTGGTTTTGAGAGGAATATTGTCATTAATATTTATAAAAGAATTTATTCACAAAAAAATATTCCTTATCGTCCACATAAGTGAGTTATCTTATTGAATTATGTCTGAGTAACACTGCAGGGCATATCTTCTTATTCAGGACCTGTGGTTATTATTATCAGTTTTCAGCAGTTTTATTTTCTGCAAATTTGATATTTAGATTTTTAAAAGATAAAAATTAGAAGTTATTTTGTTCAGAATCTGAATGATCTTTATTGTAAAATCTTAGAAGGATTTAAAAACACATTTTTAAATGAGTCAAGTACATGTAGGACTTCTATATTAAAATAAGCCTTTAGTTCAAAGTTTACATATTCTTTATGAAACTGAAGGTGGAATGCCAAAGTCTGTAGTCTTCTTTCCAATGGATTTTATCTCTAATATAGTTCTCTCTCTTTTGCCTTGTCTGCATAACTTCAACTCATCTGTATCCCATCCATATAAATGGATTCTGTTAGAAATAGTGTTTTTCTTCTTTTTTCCCAAAAGCTTTTGAAAGAGAGTAGGTAGAGAAGTAGAGAAGGGAAAATTGACTATGAACTGTTAGACATGAAAATTATTCCTTCCTCCCCCGGAGGACAAAGACCTCTTACAGAAAACAAACAAACAAACAACAACAAAATCAAAACAGAATACCTTTATACTTTCAGACAGGAATAAATAGTGAGTAACTGGAAATTTTACTACTAGAATGATAGTAACTTCTTCATTTTCTGAAGACTGTCAGGAATGTTTTTAACTCAGAAAACCATCAACAGTACCTAAAGCAAGTATAATAATCAGATGACATTCATCTTCTGCTCATGACACTGCCTATTTTCAGTGCTTTTTATTATGTTTCACTGGTATAGCAAGAGAAGTCCTTAATTCTCACATTCTCTACTCCTCAGAGTGAACATACTTAAGACTTTGTAAAATGTTATGGAATATACACACAAAATGGGAATTCAGAAATTTAGGGGAAGACATATTAATGTTCATCTTATCTACAATTTTTTTTCATGAGTATTGCCTTTCACTTTAATTGTTAATGGTTCTGCTATTTACCTGATGCCTGTCACAATGCCACTCAATTTTGATGCTCAAAAATCACAAGTATGTACATGAAAATTTTTTTACAATGTTTTACAATTCTGATTTCTGTCTTGAAATAAAAAAAAAACACTGAACACCATCAATTGTTTTCTAATACTCAGAAGTATAGAGTTGTAATTGTTCTTAAGTATTTGCTAGTCATATTCTAGATCTACACAGTACAGTAAATGCCATGCTGAGGTGGAAAGTAGTGGTTATTGTTAACCATTGTTATTAGCAGTGGAGAGTGAAGAGAATGGAAATTGCTATACAATTTAATTTAATAGGAATTTGTAATAACTTCCATAAAAATATTTGGATCAAAGTTATTTTTAGTTTGAGAAAAAAGTATTGTAAGCTAGCAATTCCTATTTTTACTTGTTAATATAGCAGCAGTTAGTTGACAGAAAAAAAATAAGAATGAGCCTTCAAGATTTTTTCTTATCAGTCCAGATCCATTAAAACACCAAGGGTAAAAGACTACTTTTAAAGCCATACAGGTTACTAGAAAATAGCATTTTATGAAAAAGTATTAATTTAGAGAAGAAGAGTGCATCCTTTGATATACTTTTAATTGCATATACAACCTGCAGCTATCTCCATCTAGCTGTTTTCTGAAAATCTATTGTTTAATCTATATCAATATGCAATGTAATACACACTTCTAAAATTTTGACAGAAAATTCATCTTCTTGTATACATTTGCTTTTAAGAGATAGATTTGAGTGCCAAAAACCTTGTAGTTTTTTACAATCTCATAAACTAATCCTATGATCACTATTGCCTCCTTCTCTCTTTCCTTTTATTTTTTTCCTTTCATTTTTTACTTCTTTATTTTATACTTTTTTAATGTATCAGAAAGGGGACTGTGAAATGTGTATTAAGAGTCATTTGAGTAAGTTTTGTTTACATTTCTTCAAGGAAAATCCTGATGTTTTCACTGCATCTTTGTGTTGTATCCAGAAAACATTCTTGATAAAAGGAGAGTCTTCTAATAAAGACCATTTCTTTTCTACAGAATACATCTTGTCTTGGCCTATTGTAGCTTCAATGTGTTGACCAATTAATAGTTTGAAGCAATGGAAGATGCAGGGTCTGAAATACATTGTCGTCTGTTTACATCCCTAGTGGATGTGCAGTATTCTCTGTTGACCATTTATGTCCTACTTGAAGTGTCACAGTGGTCATTTCAATAGCTGAACAGGTGGTGCGCACACCTTTTAAATGCTCAAGTGATTTGCCTATTAGTATGTGAACTGCTCTTGTATCAATCCTTTAGAAAAAGAGACATTCTGATCTAAGAGACCCAGCATTAAAATGTAGTAGTAGACAATTACAGCCCTTTATTTACCCATTCTTTTTCTTTCCCATTTCTTCTCATAGGTGTGATAAGAACAGCTTTGCCAAATATGGACAGAGAAGTGAAAGAACAATATCAAGTTCTTATCCAAGCCAAGGACATGGGAGGACAACTGGGAGGACTAGCTGGAACCACAACTGTAAACATAACTCTCACGGATGTCAATGATAACCCACCCAGATTTCCTAAGAGTATGTTGTATTCCAAATGTATTAATTTTCAAATAACTATGAGTGAAAGTGAAAAATCTTTCCTTCACATTTCTAACATGCCCATTATGCAGATATTATTGTTTATTATTAAGCACTAAAACTATCTATGCTAGTTCTCATTCATAGTTCCCTGTGTGTGTGACTGCAGCCTTCATCTACATGATTTAACATTAGTTTTTTGGGGTTTTTTGGATCTATGTCCTTCTATCCATAAAATTTCCCAAACTCTTCGTCTAGAATTGCAGTGGTCATAGGAAAGTTTTTAAACTTTATGAAGCTTGTTTTTCCTGTAACTGGAATGAATCTTACAATCTGTACAGGTGCACGTTTTTTAGCAAGTCTCCCCTTTTCTGACAATATGAATCCCTTCTCCTCACACCTTTCTCTCATCTAGGTATTAATGCTTTACCTTTCCATCTTTCTCTGACTGCATGTAATTGAGACAGTTTCATACTATACTTCTCAGGATATCCTTAGCTTTTTCTTTTTGCTTCCCAGACTAAGTTTTGCCTCAAGAGCAAAAATCCACTCTTATTTTATTTTGTCATGGACTACAGCCAATGTTGCCTCCTTGTCTATTGTCACATCCTGTAAGAACACTTGTGAGATGCTCCAGCTTTGGTCCACAACCAGATCATCCAGAAAGTCTCTTTGAAACCAACATTCCTAATGCCCTTGTCCTCACCATTCATTAAACTGCCCCACCACTGCATTCTCTCTCTTTCTTGCAGCTCAAACCCCTACTCCTGGAATAGTGTCACAGATGCAAGAGGAAATAAGACATCTTCCTGGAAGTGGGAATATTCAGTGCTTTGGAAAGATATTTGGGCACAATTATCTTTACTGTGTCTAATTTCAGTTATCACTTCCTTTGCTGTCAGGGATTTTAGTCGTTTTCTGCCTCATTGTATGCCTTCATCTTCTACAGGGTTTCAAAAAAATACGTAAGTCTCACATGCATCAGACAGTTTTCATGATCATGGACTACATCTTCTTTGAAGAAAGTAGCCTTGAGATTCCATCTTATCCATGCACTGTAGCAATGACATCTTTGTCCAGTCATTGCTATGAAAAAAGAAAAAAATAAATAATCAAGGGAGACCAAGCTTTGCACATTAATGGGATTTAGAAACTTTTCCTTCCATTACATCAAATGTCCCAAAAACTGAATCATAACAGATTCTCAACAAACAGAAGAGAATTGGAGGTTCATGTTAATACTGAATGTAATATTTAGCATGTTTGCAGGATTACAGGCTAAAACATCAGTATGGAAACTCCACTGTATTGGAACAAGCTTAACCAAAGCACGCTGTGATCTGAAACATTATCTTTTTCTGGATATGTTGCAGACATTTATGTTCTCATAAAGTAAGGGCTACTGGGGGTTGGACTCGATGATCTCTGGAGGTCCCTTCCAGCCCCTGCAATTCTGTGATACTTCTTAATCCTGATCAGTGGTGATTTACTTAGACAGTTCAGTTGGTTAAACAGTATGTGAGATGGTGTGTGGCATGCCTGAAATTCACATGTGGCACACAGATAGTTAGAGCTAGGAAAAAAAAAAAAAAGAAAAAAAAAGAAAAAAAAGTATTAATTTTAATTTAATATAGTTATTGTAATTTTTTATTTTGCTTTTTGAAAACATCACAAAGATTTAGAGTAACTACCTGCCAGGAAAAATTGAGTCATTCACTTTTCTAAAACAGCTAAAAGGATACTTGTGCAGAGTTTTATGTTGGTTGCTCTGAAAGTCATGTCTCCTATTTATTTCCATAGAAACTATGACAGATATGAATTGCACAATGACACTATTTGATAGAATAAATTCTCAGCCAGAAAACACTGTTTTTCAACGTAGTCAAGACCATTAGTTATACATTTTTGCAGTAATGAACCAGACCCTGCAAGCAGCTCTCATCAAAATTTATGCCAGTGGAGGTGATCCACTGCCACCGTTAACACTTCTGAAACACTCTACCCACCATCTCATTGTGCTCACATCTACTGATTGATCTCCAGGAACATTCAGCAAGCACTTATGGATGTCAGTGGATACAATTTTTTTCTCGTGGAGGTATTCGGTGACACACCTTTGCTTTGTACTCACTCCTATTCATATGCCAAACTGACCATTTGTCAAATTGACCTTCTGCTGCCATCTGCCATGTGGCAACAAAACTCAACAG
This sequence comes from Tetrao urogallus, assembly GCF_951394365.1. Classification (NCBI taxonomy): domain Eukaryota; kingdom Metazoa; phylum Chordata; class Aves; order Galliformes; family Phasianidae; genus Tetrao; species Tetrao urogallus. Next base: position 73,711,735 of record NC_136815.1, on the reverse strand, counting down.
AATATTGGTGGGAAGGCTCAACCTCTACTGCCATACCAACAATATCTGCTTCTGGGCCAACATCTTGAGCCAACATAATAAAATAGGAGGGCGCTACTTTTGGAATAAGCCTCATAAATCATTTGAAAAATAAGCATTTTCACTGAGGTCTATGTACATCTCATGTTAAAGCCAAGACCTAGAGAGCCCTTAATGTTAACAGTGGTAAGTGATGCCTTCATCATAGGTCAACAAAGAAAGAAAGTCTACATGCAGACTTAAAAAGGGAACAAAATGTCCATTAACACTAACTGCTACTATGTAAATCTTTTTACATCTCATAATCAGGACTGAAATTTCCCAAAGGGCTTATACCAAAGATGTCATGCTCTGGATTACTTTATCAAATGAGATGATATTCATTATCACAGGATGAAGTTTACATATATTTTCTGAACTCAGGTAAGCTGAAAAGATTTCACAGCAGAAGTGAGAGAACATTTATTATTAACACTTGGAGGTAGATACAGTGATAAAAAATACATTATAAGCTTACAAAAAAAAAAAAAAAAAAAAACATATCGTGGAATACCTTCATCTCATCAAGGGTCCTTTAAGGAGACAGGCAAGTTCAGGTGGGATATCAGCTTCAAGTGATGAAACACCACTCGCTGACTATCCTGCTGAACATAGAATTTTTTATTTAGAACCTATGCTTTTGAACATATTCAGTAGGGAACTCCCACCTTGCATGTCTCACAGCAATGAGGAGATGCTGTGTAACAAAGGGGAAACCTCTGCATATTATTTCTGTCAGAGTTGTTTGACCTGCAGATATCTATTGGCCCACATTTCAGAGAACTGAGACACTTCAAAATTGATATTTTCTTAATAAGTAGAAGGAAAGGTGTATTTCAAAGATTTTATTCATAGAAATTTATTTTCAAATGTGTTTTACATATGTCTTGTCCAACTCCTCATTAGCATACTGACTTTCTGCATTACTGTGCATGTTCCATTGCTAAAGGTAGAATCATAGCATGAATTCATAGAGAATTATGTGAGTTGGAAGGAACCTTAAAGATTATCTAGTTCCAGTTTCACTGTCATTTGATCAATTTGCTTAAAATGTCGTTGAATATGGCCTTGAACACTTTCAGGGATGGGACATCAACAGCCTCTCTGGGTAATCTGTTCCAGTGCCACATCCTCAAAGTGAAGAATTTTTTCCTTATATGAAATCTGAATCTACATTTTTTTCATTTAAAACTGTTACCCATTTTTCTATCACTACATTCCCTAAAAAAAAATCCCTCTCCATCCTTTTGGTAGGCTCTCTTCAAGTTCTTCAAGGCCTCAGTGAGGTCTTCCTGGAAGCCTCTTCTTATCAAATAACCTCAACTCTTTCAGCTTGTCTTCATAAAAGAAGTGCTTGATTAAGGAAATGGCCCGGCAGACAAGATATTCTAATTCACTTCTGGCAACTGAATATTTATTTTATACTAAATGAGAACTACTTTCACAGGACGGGTACACAGATTCATGGTCAATTAGGTGGTTGATTGAGTCAGACCTTGCTATGAATCACAAAGGGAGAGAAGGTTGAATCCTGCTGAATCCTACTCAACCTGATGTTATTAATTTATTTATTTTTTACCACAATGCCAAAATGCATTAAAGAAAGTTGTATCATCTTGATTTTGCATACCAAGCTGAAATATTTTAATGTATTGTCAGAAAATACTGAATAAGTCTGATTCCCATTTATCTGTGAATTTTGAGTAAACTAAAACTGCATTTCTGAGTTGATTATATATCTTGTACTCAGCTGTTTCAAGGAGTGATGGAAGATAGAAATTGAAAGGGTCCAGAAACAGTCTGCAATTGTAAGCTGATTGTGAAACCAGCAGCCATGCAGAGATTGTTATAATTTTGGACTGTAATATCAATGAATCACTTGACTAGAACCCTAATGTCAGCAAATCAGTAGTCAAATCAGTATCTGATTGCATGAACAAAGACTAGCAGACCAGTATTTGCACTGTGCTCCTACAAGAATCAGAGGAGGACTTAAGGTAATTCCTCTTTGATCCAGGATCCTTCCACATCTTATAACTGTACAATTGGATATCCATCTCCCCCTCCTGTGCCCTTCTCTTTCCTCCTCATCCTGTCTACCTTTATATTCAACATTCACTCTTGTCCGCTTTATCCTAGAAGAGACATAAATTAACCCTTGATCACATTTTTATCTAGTAACTACTGCATGGTAATTTCTTTCTCCTTCCCAAGTATTTGTTAGTTCTCTTTAGTTTTGTTTAGTTTTATTTTTAACGCCCTAATAATGTAGTTAATTAATTTATCCTTTGGTAAAGGGTGAATTCCTGTACTCCATTGTCCCAGATAAGCTCTTTATATTTTATTTGCACTTGGTTTTTCCACTTCACCATTAGCACAGTGACTCTTTCCTTCTGTTTCTATTTGAACCACTTATGTTTGCTGTGTGCTTGCCAACAAGTCATATAGGGCTTTTTTTCCCACTCTACCACATAATCAGTACTCCTATAGATTTTTTTGCTTAGGCTAAGAGAATAAGGTACACAATCTCATTTTGTTTCGCTCAGAAGATTTGAAGAAGGATGGAGAGTGTTAGGGAACATTTAAATCATGCACACATATCATAAGGATAGCCCCTGGAGTTTTGTTCAACATCATGTAAAAATTTCTCAGACTTATTAGGGAGTTTTGGGTCATTAGCACAGTTAAGGTGTTTTTCTCAGCAGTCCCTTTCCATGAAGATGACCTATTTTGATGTGAATAAGAGAATTTAATAACATGGAAGTAGGGCATTATATACTGGCTGGGTTCTAGGCTGCCAAATATAGATGGATACATGAAATTTCTTTGTGCAGCTGTAGCTTTTTTTGAACCTGTGCTTAGCAATCCAGGAGATGCAGCTCCCCTTTTGACATAGCACCTGATGCTTTGTAGGCATCTGTCACTATTTTTGTGTGTGCAACATGAAGAGTGAATTAACACAAACTTCAACATCTATACCAATTCCAATCTATATTTTTTCCAGCTTTCTTTTATTTCTTTTTCTTATTCCTTTACATATTAGAATACTTCAACTACTCTAACTAAGAGCAGGTTTGCCCCAGAAAGTGGATGCACTCTGTAAAAAGTCCCTAACAAGCTTTTTTTGTTTTGATAGCTGTCACTGTTGCATATTCTTGATCATAAAGCATCTTCAAGAGTGAATTATTTGATTGAGGCAGAAGGACGACAAACAAAGAAACCCTGAAGCATAATATTAAGAAAAAACAACTGAGAACTAAATATTCTGTTACCATAGACTCTCAAAACATTAAATGTTTAGTAAATTTTATATCTGCTACACTTATACTGTTACTGTTTTTGTTTTCTTTTAACATTATGAAAAATGCATAACTTGCAAAGGCTATTCTTAGAGGACTACTTGGAGTATTCTCTGAAAGAAATAAAACTTCTTCAAAGCTGTAAATGAGAACTATTGAACCCCTAGATACAAAACAGAGCGCTAACAAATATATCTATCTCTTGATACTACTCCATAGCCATTTAAAATATATATGATTTATCAACATGTAAAATGTAATGTTCTAATGGCATAGCAAGCAATAATCCTGGAAACAGAAAGAATACAGCAATGGATAGCAGTTAAATATTATATATCATTCATACAATTTTCCTGGTAATCTGCATTTATCCAATTTATTTTCTTCCTCTCATCAGATTTAAGTGGTAATTGATCATTAACTGCAAGATTTATGGGTCAATTATTTTTAAACATCATTATCATCATAATAGGTTATTATCATTAATAATTGTATTTTACATCTGCTGCCTGCTGTGTAGAAAGTGTAAACAAATACGGTTAATAGAAATTCAAACAACTTTGTCAAGAATCATGTTATTCATTTCACCCCAATATGTTTTCTGTTGGAAGCAGTGAAGAAATTACACATTCAAAACACAGAGTGCATTTAGATAGAAGGAGTGTGATACCATACTACCCATGGTATCATTAAGACAGCTCAAAAGCAGCATACACCTGTGCCTGCACTCTGACACTGAAGAGTAACCAGGACTATAGATACAACAGCATGGGATCGCTTTGCAGTGCCTGAAGAATTGTTTGCAAAGTGACACACAGACAACAGTGTCCCTTGCTCCATCACTATCAGTTTTAGCAGCATCTGTCTTTTTCCAGGAGACCTTCTGCCCAAGTAAGATATCAACACTGCCTTTCTGTTTCTGACTATAATGAGCTTTTGTTCTGAGATAAAAGTGAAACATAAAGTGAAACAGACCATATGTAATTATCTAATTATGATAGATTAGGCTAATGATTTTCAGAAGTACCTAATTAAACAGGGTTGTAGTTAGATTTTCAGGAGTGTATACTCCTTCTAAAAGCATGAAATGAGATACCTAAAAAGTGCTCACAACAATTCAGAGATTTCTATTGACAGCAACAGGAGCTGTAGATACTAGGCTGCTTTGAAACTCTCTTTTCCATATCAAAATGCAAGCTGATGGCTGTCTGAGACCATAATGTGGTGAGTTGAGTTTTTGCTTAAATAAATCTATAAAAATAAAAATGATAGACATACTCTGTAGAAACTCTTTCAAGTTTTCTTCTACAAGCATGATCATTATTTTTTTCTCAGTAGCTTTCTCAGTCAATTTGTTGATGTTATAAACTTGATTGCCAACACACCCAAGAGTGTTATTTATTAGTAAGCATCCACATCTGACCATTCACAGATTTCCTTTCAAATTGAACAGTATTTATACAGAGGTCAAATCTTCAATAGTTAAACTGGAAGATGTAAGCATCTATTTTACTTAGTTGATCATATTGGCTGCAAGAAATAAATGGACAAATGAGTGTGAATCCAGAGGAGGACTATGAAGATGATCAGAGAGCTGGAGCAACTCTCCTTTGAAGACAAGCTGAGTTGGCATTTTTCAGCCTAGAAAATAGAAAGTTTGGTGGAAATCCAGTAGCTAAATGGGGCCCCATAGAAAATATAGGGAGAGACTTTCTCAAGGAATGTAGTGATAGGACAATGGATAAAAATTAAACTAAAAGAGAGTAGATTAAGATTAGAAATTAGGAAGAAATTATTTACTCAGAGGGTGATGAGACACTAAAACAGGTTGCTGAGAGGCTGTGCATGCTCTGTCCCTGAAGGTGTTCAATGCCAGGCTGGATGGGGCTTTGAGTAACATGGTCTAGGGGAAGGTGACTGCTAAAGCAGGGGAATTGCAACTAGAAAGTCGTTACGTTCACTTCCAACATAAACTATTCCATGTTTCTATGATTCTGTGATTCTAAAGTACAAGAGGCTACAAGTGTGATGCTCATTGTATCATTACTTTTTGATCTGTATCATCCATTAAATAAAAATATTTCAAGGAAACTACATACAGTAAACCAAAACTGAAAACAAAGATTGTGCCAACTTGGTGAAGAAAATAATGTATATTTAAAGAAAACTATTTACAGAAGATACAGCCAATGAGTATGTGGAAATAAAAACGTCACAATCTTCTGAGCAATACAGATGTGGAACATACTTTGTTTAGGTGAATTTAATCATGCAACTCAGCCATGACTCTGAGTATGGATAGTTACCTAATTTTCTTAGTTTAGAGAAAAATGGTTATTTCACTATGGATGATTTACAACACTTAGCTTAAGTTTTAAAGTAAGTAGGAAAATTTTATTGTGTTATTACATTTTGTGCCAAAGTAATAAAAAAAGTCAAAAAGCTTCCACAAGATATTAAAGAAGAGATGTTAAGCAGAGCATTACGTACTCTGTGTTCCATCCTCAGCAATATACTTTTTATCATGTTAACATTTTGCGTATGTCCTGCAATTTAAATTTTATGGAGAGAATGAGTGTATTCATTTATCGCATGGTGACAGTGTGATCATTAGAATATTACCAATAGACTGACCTGATAAGTGTCAATTACATGGTGCCTGGTATTCTGAAAAAGAAAAGATATTTTCTCCTGGATATTATCCTTCTTCCCCAGCAAGCACATCTTTTAGCACACAAATGCACTGAGAAAGTCAGACTTTGCACAAATAACCATATAGAAATTGTTTTCTCTTACATCAAGAGAATCCACCCCTAACAGAGAGAGACAGAAACTGTGGGTCTGAATATCCTGAGCTGAAAAAATAAACTGTTGGAGCAAGCATTTGGGAAAAAATCCCATTTCCCAAATGCTTGCTCCAACTAGGAGGATATTGAGCCCTTTGGAATTAATTTCTGACATGCAGTGGGGAGGTTTGTTTTTAGAAAGCTTTTTGACTAGAGCATTTCAGTAGAAATAAAAAACAATCGGCAAATGTTTAAGTTGAAATTTTTCAGAACACAGAAGTATACTGGATGTGATTGATTTTTCTTTTCTTCTAGCAAGGGAAGAGGAACTCAGGAATTTAACCTTTTAGCTCACCTGAGGGGCTGGCAGGGTCTTGCTCAGGAGCTGCTAGTGGAGGAGAAAGTCCATCATATGCATCACCCATTCCTTGGGTAGGATCAAACACCAAGGGACTTTTGTTTCTGCTTCTTTTATGATGAATAATGTCCAGGCTCTTAGCAAGTTTAAAAAGCCTAGGGAAATGTAGTCCACGCTATGTGTACACATAGAGATCCACAGCAGAGACCTGAGTGTTTTCTAAAATAATTATGCTATATCTAATGAGGCTGTCCTCAGAGCACTGGTGCTGGAGATGGAAGAAGTCTTGCCATAAATGAAGCTCTACCTATGCCTATGTCAGGTGATGTGAGCTGCATCACAGCATGTTGTGACAAAACCCATCTTTTTTTCTTTTCCCTGCTCAAGGTCCCAGGCCCAACAGGCTTTAGGGACGCAACAAGGAAAGGAATTAGTACATCTCTGTGCTGTCACAGCTTCCTCATGTTAGGAGCAGGCACACCAAATACTGTGATCGGTTGATTAGCAGTAGCTGATGTGATAGGTTAAATATACTGAGTATCTGTATTCACAGTATACTGTGTTTTGCTTACTCCACTGTTATAATACTGACATGTAAAGATGAGCCACTGGCTTTGAATTATTCTTAAAAAGAAAGAAATTGGTGCCCTTATGACCTTCTCAGGATAAAACCTGAAATGTTTTTATCAATTTAAGATAAAATAGCTCTAGTATTCATACTAGTTTTATTTTTAAAGGAAATCTTTTCATTTGGTTTAATTTTGTTCTTTAGGTTTGCAAAATATTATTATAATATACACAGTTGAAGTTTTTTCCCTGAGAAAACAGTAGAGATTTTGATCAAAGACAAATTATTTTATTTCACTATTGTTGACTGTAACATTTGTGTTTTCGAGGTTAATTCCAATGCAGTATTTTTAAGGAACAGAATTGAATATAGACAAAGAAGAATCAGTGGAGGATAATCTCATATGCACACAGTACATGTAGAGTGACAGTTGAGAAAAATGCTCAGATAAGATTTACTGATCAGCTGTTTGCTTGAATGCAAAGTCCTTAGATACTAACCTGGCTTACTTCCTAGTGCTTATTCTACTCACGAGATACAATGATGGATTTCATTTCTTATTCTCATTGGAATTGAAAGGTTTTTTTATTAAGTGATGATGTACCAATAACCTGCAGCTGTGGGAAAACAAGAAAACTCCAGAAAAGCACCTTTGAAAGTGAGAATCAAGTCCCAGAGCTTTTGAGTCTTAAGAACTAAAACTAATCTAGTCATGTCAAAAGAACTGTAAATGTGTGCTGAATTTCAGTCAATATGACTGATTACCTGTCACTTATCTCTCATTTCTTCCCACTGTGTTTTAGAAGCTCTGCAGCAGTGTGTATTAGCTGTTAGCTCACCTCCACTTGAGCTTCTTGAATGTTTTTGAGGCTCTGTAAGCATCAATAGTGTCATCACTCACTTCATTTTATCATCCTCATTGATGCTGCTCAAACTGAAACTCCAAGGAAGTTTCAGTGTGGATAACAGGATACTAGGCAGGGCTGATATAGGAAGGTCTACATGCTTAAGCTGTGTAATCATTGGGCTTCATTTCTCTAGCTTTGGATTCTTCACTATGTGTGATTGAAATTTAGTTGTGACATATTTCATAAGTTAAGCACATCAACAGATAAATGATTTTTAAATTTAAAACTATCATTTAATTATTTGCTTTCCTTAAGATTCCGTTTTTGACAGACTGCAAAATCTTGACCATGCAGTATGCATTGCCACTGGTTTTCTATGTGTAAATTATTCAGACATGCACACATCACTGAAATTTGTAAAGTTCAACTTCTCAGGGCAGTCAGAGGGAAGTAAGGTCTTGCTCCTTTGATACACCCCTTGTCACTCATAGAATGAGTCATAGAATCACAGAATGACTTAGTTTGGGATCTTATAGATCACTTTCAACCCCCCTGCCATGGTCAGGGTTGCCACCCTCCAGCTCAAGCTGCCCAGGGCCCCATCCAACCTGGTCTTGAGCGACTCCAGGAATGAAGCATCCACAACTTCTCTGGGCAGCCTGTTCCGGGACCTCACTGCCCTCTGAGTAAAGAATTTCCTCCTAATATCTAAACCTAAATCTCCCCTCTTTTAGTTTAAAACCATTCTCTCTCATCTCATCTCCCTCCTTCAAGCTTCTTCAAGTTTTGGAAGGCTTCAGTGAGGTCCCTGACCCTTCCTCTTCTCCTAGCTAAACAAGTCCAATTCCTTCAGCCTTTGTTCATAGCAAAGGTGCTCCAGTCCACTGATCAACTTCATGGCCATTCTCTGCACCTGTTCCATTAGCTCTGTGTCTTTCTTGTGTTGGAGGCCCCCAGGCCAGGATGCATACTCCAGATGGGGCATCAAACAGCAGAGAAGAGGGGACAATCACCCCGGTGACAATTTGATGCAGCCCAGGGTACAGTTGGCCATCCAGACTGCAAGCATACACTGCTGACTTGTGTCCAGTTTTTTATCCACCAGGATCCCCAAGTCCTTTTCCTCATGGCTGCTCATCCTTTAAGAAATCCAGCAACAAAATGACAAAAAAAAAAAAAAAAAAAAAAAAAAAAAAGCATTAAAAGGAGATTTATGCAACTAGAAGATCCATGAGAGAATCTGCAAAATTTCATAGAAATATTTAAGCAATATAATCAGTGCTATGTAAGTTTGTCCAAGATCCTTGTCCCATAATTTATAGAAACTGCAGAGAATAAATTTTTCAGGACATTCATAGAATCATAGAATCATAATCACATTCAGAAGCAGAAAGCTTGTTTCAGTGTATCTCTACAGCAAATGGAGATAGTAGTCAATACTGGAGAAATAGACAATAAAAATTGCATAATGCTTAAATATCATAGCAAATTCACAGCACAAAGTACTGCCTTCTGGAAATAGAATATTAAGGATCTGCAAAATAATCTTTCCGGTACATTTTATGTCCAGCATGTGTAAATACTCCAAATGTCTTCTTTTCTTTACAAAGACTGTTTTCTGAAGATAAAAAGGGTTTTCATGCTATGCATTACATCCTGTTGAAATTCCTCCTTGAGCTGGCAACAATGTACATTGTTTGTTCTGATTTATTTTATTCCAGTAGTATGTTGTGAAATAGCACAATTAGTAGTTCCCACACACTATGAAAGCGCTATTGCTAGAGAAGGCTGGCAGTGTAATTACATACTGCATCTTCAGAGATCTGACTCTGGCAGAGTTGAGGATTACTTCAGAGTTTCAAATTAATCTGCATGACCCTATCTTTATTGGTGTTGAATTTCTGGAAGTGATGAAATGCCAAGTCATTGAAAATAACTGATATAGGCCTAAACAATCTGAAATGAGTAATGTAGTGCTTCTTTGATTTCATCTAAGTCTGATACGTTTTACAGCCAGGTATAATATTTTATAGAGAAATGTTTGTTTTAATGAATCTGAGCGCTCTTCGGTTCATTAGGAATATATCAACAAGACAAAGAAGGAAAAATCTAATGCTCTTACATTTTATGTTCACCAAAAATTTGTCAGTAAAGAGCATACACTGCAGCAATGACTTCTGTGATGAGCACAAGTGTCTGTAAAAGACATGGACATCATTTCTGAAATTACACAGTGAAAGTGTAACAGAGGGATTCAGGTGTAGTTGAAGCCCTCTTGGGTATATTTTCTTCCACCTCTTTGAAGAAATCTCCACAGCAGACACACAGTAATAAGCATATTTGCAAATGACATTATGCCACAGTAGGATTTGTGATTGTCTCCTGCATACCACATCAAAATTTTGTTAGAGTCATTAAAATACAACTAAGGAATAGCTACGCAGTCTTGATAACACTGTACATCAAGGTGCTCATTTCCAGCAGCTAAAACAAGAAATGTAAATGTCCCTGCATTGCATTACTTTAGAATAAAATGGTGAAATGATAATTACGCAATCTTTAGTAGTTCAGTCAATGAATGCTACAAAGCCACACATGATAATGTCCAAATGCAGAGCTAACAGAGGCAGACTTTGCTTACAGGGATTGTCTCAAACAAATAAAACCAGTACTGCCTTCAGATAGACTATGTAAAGTGAGTTACAGGGGAAGGAAGCAGACAAAAATCATTTTTTCAGGGCAACCCAAGAGTCAATTAAATGGGTACTCTCGTTCAAACTATTAGCTCACAGAAAAGCAGGTTCGCTCTTAGTCCAGCAATGTGAATGTCAGATTTTCCTTCACCTGGAAATACCAAGAAGCAAAAAGCTGGCACAGCATGCACTGTAAGGAGTAAAAAACAAGGAGCAGCGTATGCTGTTTAATTCAGCTGCGGGATGTGGAAGTCATCTGTCCTCCTGTCAGCAGATATATAGCTTCTCGGAACCTTGTTGTGGGACATGTGACTAAACAACTGCCAGGGGGAAATCTCTGACATGTCCCCTCAGTGTGACCCCACTATTCACAGAAGCTTGTCCTCCTGTAGTCCTGAGAAAGAGATGTAGATGCCCTCCTGCCTTCTCACATGCAGGGAACAGACAAAGTCTTTGTCAGTGCTCTGCTAAGCTGATGGGGCTGCTCTGATGGAGCTGCAGGAGTATAGCAGTGACCATGAAACATGCAGTCGACAGGGCGAGGAAGGTAGGCCTCCGCCCTGCACAGTACTGTGCATCTGCATGATGTCAAACACTGAGGGCAGCTCCTGATGGAACTGAAGTCAGGACTGGCTCAAAGTGCTTGCAGACTTTGCTTCTTGCTTTTTTTATCACTATGACCAGCACTTTTGCAAAATTGCTCTTTCTCTGAATGACAGCATTTTGTCCTTACATGTTAATGATTCCTAAAAAAGTGTATGCTTTTCTGGATGTTTTTACCTTTTTCTACTGTTAGTGTTAAATAAGCGGAAAATAAAAATGTGCAGAGCTGGAGATTTACGTTTGCCCCTGTAATTTTACTAAGTGTGCTCTCTGGTGGCCAATGGGTGAACAAAACTTATGTCTTCCCATGTCATAATACTGAGTATTACGGTAATGGGTGGAAACACTTTTTCTATTGAATTTTTCCTTTCAAGTACTTTGACATGCATAGATATGTGCTCTCAAATAAAATAAGAATTCAGATACTAAAAACTGTATTGAACATAGAAGGAAGTAAATGCTCATTGTAAACATGTGCCGTCTGCAAGTAGAATTAAGTTCACTTGAGTCGATCATATGTGTAAATTACAAAAAGAGAGACAGAAAGACAGAAAGATGCTAAGATCCCTGCAGTCGCATTGTTCCAAAATGAGCAAGTAGGGGAAAAGGTGGGTAACACATTGATCTATCTAATCCTTTGTATCCTCTAAACTTTTGGGGTTTTGATCTCATTATTTCAATTGGATGTTTTATGTCTGTTTATTTTGTACAGGCTCCATGTTTTTGCTACGTTGTTTATCTCGAGATTGAATTTTACTACTTTCTTGCAGGTATCTTTCATTTGAAAGTGCCCGAGTCCTCTCATGTTGGTTCTGCTATTGGAAGAATCAGAGCTGTGGATCCTGACTTTGGGGAAAATGCAGAAATTGAGTACAACATAGTTCCAGGAGATGGAGGTAACTTGTTTGACATCACAACAGATGAGAACACCCAGGAAGGAGTCATCAAACTTAAAAAGGTATGTGGCAAAGATGTGTTGTGTGTACCCATGGCTTAAATGAGAAGCTAAGAAAGAATTATTTTATGGAAGTATTTGCTTTAAAACTGTGGGGGGAATACTGTGGTTCGGAACATTAAGTGAAGAAGTAATGTTTTACATTTGGGATCATATATTTCATTTTTTATTTGTAAGCATTTTGGTTTGATTTTTTTAAACATTTTATGCTTATTATTTTTAATAATTAAACTTCTGTTCAATACTTTGGTGATCACAATTCTTAATTGGATTAGAAGACTTGCAGATGGTTTCAAAGCCATTGGTCCTACCTCCAGTCTCCTTTTACTGTCCCAAATGGATGATTTTCAGATATTCATTTGAGGGAGTAAACCCCAACTTAGCTGTTGATAATGTCTCTATGTACTAGAAGAAAAAAAATAAAAGGAAAGATTGTTAAATATATTGATTTCAAAGACAGAGAGAATAAACATTGTTTGGAATGTGATGATTAAAGTATTCACGAAGAGAGACCCAAAATAAGGACGATCACATTTTAACCAATAGCACTTTATAGGAATTTTAGGATGTATAATTGACCCACAATTTGAGTGGTGGAGGGGGGAGTGATAAATAACGCAATGAATGCTGTATACAGATATGTTAGAGTTATTCATTGTATTCATTTTGCTGATTTGTTTAGTCTTTCCAGTAATAATTTACAGCATATCTGAAACCTTAGAGTGCGTTTGTAATAGCAGGAGGATCTTGTAATCAATAAGTTGGTTGATGTTGCCAGATGGAAATGTTAGAGTATTAATCTATGTTAGAGTGTATTCTGTGCCAAAAACATGGAGGAGGAAAAAAATAAAAAATAATGATCCTAGTACCCTCCTAATCTTCATCACGACAAGTCTGGGAACTGTGATGGGCTGCAGAGATCAGGGAGACTATCTTTGTTCTATGCAGGAGCATGAAAAAAAGATAAATTTTAACACATGGATTCTTCAGCAATAAGTGCCTTTATATAGATCCTAGATCTTACCCTTCATGTTTTGTGGTTTTTGTTTTTGTTTGTTTGTTTTTTCTCAAGCAGAAAGTCCCTTTCACTAATCCATAAATGTTTCAGGTGTTTAAGACATTTTGGAATCACCCAAAATCCATCCGATTTCTGTGCTGGATCCTGAGTTAAACAAAAGCAGTCCAGATTCTTAAGCTCAGATGTCTTTTAATCTTTTCTACACTTGTAGCAATACAGACATATTTTCATGGGTTGTAGTTTCCAGATTTTCAGAAGTTCTGGACATTCACATTTCAATAGACAACTACTAAAATTCATGCTACTGATATTGTACCTGCAGCAGCACTATTTATTTGCCTGCAAAGAAGCAATTTCAAAACACTTATTTGACCTTCTGGGATGACACAAGTACTTACATTAGGTATGTACTTAAGTAATTCTTTAAATCAGAGTCAGCGAATGAATAGGATCAACACTGTGAATTATAAGTAATACTCAGTAAAAACAGTTAATGAAAAGTGTGCTTTAAAAGCAAATCAGCACTTGTTTCTGTACCACAGCATACTCCAATGTTGTATGTACTGCAGTAATCCATCACTGAGCCATTTCAAGTACATCTTTGTCATTTATAAATTTTCCTTATATTTTTCCTAAAAATTTTTTTGCATGCAGAAAAATGTCAGCCATTGCACAGATGCCTTTTGATTCCATTGTTAGGCAAAAAATCCCATGGAGCCATTTCTTTATCAAAATCAAGAAAGCGGAAGCCTTCCTGGACTACGTTTACATTGGTGGAAGGAACATTTGCTAACAAAAAGCCAAATTGCTCTTTTCAGCACATTAAGTGAATTGCTGGCGACAAAAGCCCATTTACAGTGTCTCAGACATTGAATAAGCATGACCAGCTAAAGCTGGGCAAGGTACATGTCTTAAATCATTCATCTGGGTTGCTAGTTTATTTGCATGCTGTGATCCAATATAAGCTTGATTACTGCTGCTCTTGCACTATTTACATATTTTAAAATTTGATTGCATTTTATTGTCTTCCGCCAAAGAAATGATAAAAATGCCATTTAGCACCACTGTGTGGATAGTACTGTAATTGCTTCCTCTCCTTCTTAAAATAAGTAAATAAATAAATGAATAAATCATATTTTGAACTGAAGAAGGAGGAATTGTCTGGCTTTAGGATACAAGAATCTGGCATACTAGGGATAGAATGGCCAGTCTCTTCCCTTGTCCAGCCCTGTCCTCTACTGTGTTTTTGGGTTTTATGCTTATGTAATACCTGTCATCCTACCTGGTTACTCAAAAAAAGACACAGAGCGTAAACTGAAAGAAGTGGGGAGCCAGAAGGGACTGATTTCCTCTGGACCAATGTATAGTGGGCATAGAGCAGTTCTCCCATGTATGAGATGAAAAAGTCAGATCTAGACAAGCTCCTGGTTCTTTCTGAACTGAGATCTATAAAGACCACATACAGCAGGAAATAGAAAACAGAAGGATCCAAACTTTGCTGCACAGTTAGCCCTAGCTTTAATTAAACCAAGGATAAATGCACAGAAGCCTCAGCATAAGCCAGAAATTGGGCAGGATTCAAGTATTGACCCTGACTCAGACACTACTTTTCTAACCAAAATGTCCCAAAAACCCAGGAGAGAGATGTTTCTGGTCTCCTTCCAGGTTCAGTCCTGCTTTGCTGAAGGCAGCCCCTTTTTCCTTCTCCATGCTACATATTTTTTGCAAAAATTGTTTGCCACATGGTCATGAGTAACTGGAAGCATCTCCCTTGCCTATGTGCTATACTCCAAATATGACACTTCAACTCCTCCTCAGGGAGCAAACAGGAGATTCCCAGATGCTGGTTGACTTCTCCCCTTCTCTGCATACAAAACACACATTCATTTTACCCACTTTCCATTAAATGTCTGAGCACTCAAGATTTGACCAGATCTGCTGCGCTTGTTGTAGGTTTGTTGTAGAGATCT
Organism: Tetrao urogallus; assembly: GCF_951394365.1. Lineage (NCBI taxonomy): Eukaryota > Metazoa > Chordata > Aves > Galliformes > Phasianidae > Tetrao > Tetrao urogallus. Next base: position 73,696,580 of record NC_136815.1, on the reverse strand, counting down.
CTCTTTTTTTTTTTTTTTTTTTTTTTTAAACTGTGTGTTCTCAGCTCTACAACTGATGAATATTTCTGTTTGACCCGGAGATTCCTTTAACTAACATACTCCATAGCACTAGCTATTTACTAAAGCTATTTAAAATCCATTGCAGAAATACAACTAGTGAAAAGTGTCAGTGCACAGCAGCGAATGGTCTAATAGCTTGCATTTCACATATAACAACTCAGCCCATTTTTAAGTGGAAAGCATTACTAGGCTTTCTGACAGGCACATGAGACAGAGTATGGAAGACAAGTCTAAGATAGCACTCGCTTCCTCTCAATGCAGAACACAGTTCTGCTGCCTATAACTAATCATAGGTCTTGGGATTTACAGTCTCTTTCCTTGGCTTTTCTGTTGTTGTAGTTGTAGATCATGAATGGCTATATAACAAACAATATTATTGTCTCCAGAAATTTCTGGAGTTTTCAGCCCTGCCTCTTTGTGAAGACTAAGCTTACAGGGTAGTCCTTTTTATGCTCTAGCTGTGCTTCTCATTAGAACTTATTATATTTTTGTCCCTTTATTTTCTATTTCAGTTCTTTAATCTATGTGTATACAGATACAAGATGCAAAATGCATTAAAAGTACAAATAAAATGAGAAGCACGTATCAGTCTTTCTTCACCACTATCTTCAGTACAGAAAACCGTAATGTTTACAAAGAAATTTATTTTTAAACTAGAGTTTTTTCTGTGCTTTCCTAATTATACTAAACAAACCCGTTCATGGTACTTCCTGACTGAAAGATAATGTGATTTGTCTTTATGTGTTATTTAATTTTGGGATTTGTGAAACACCTTTGCTGCACACAGCTGTGTATACGCTGATAGCATTTTACTATGCAACTGCATAATGCAGCTTAAAGCCATGACAGAAAAGACAAGAATGAATAGAGGGGGACACATACATCCGTTCTGACACTGGCACGTAGAGTATCAAGTAGAAGTACTCCCATAGTTGCTGAGTAGTCCACAGATAGTTAAAAGCTTCCTTAGTTTTATCTGTAGTGCTGTTTACTCTGGGCAAAAATCCTACTTATTCTAAAATGAAAGCCTTGGTCAAACAGTTGTTTTTGTTGTTGTTGTTGTTGTTGTTGTTTTTGTTATGTTTTGGTTTTTTTTCTATAATTATCTCTTATCTTAATCTTCAAGACGTTTTTTTTAAGAATGGAACGTTCTCCCTAACATTCTACTGGTTTGTATCCTTAACAGCTTTCCAGACTGTAAATGAACATGGAACTGGGTACTATCTGCTAAAATTAGGCTTCAATCACTCATTTCCTTCATAGATCTTAGTGATAATCTATTAAATAAGGCATATAAATAAATGCTATTCTAACATCTTCAAAACTAAAAACCCATTTTTGTTTTTCTGAGAGCTAGGCAGACTTTGAATGTTTTCTGTTTTCAAAGGCAGGCTCTAAGCATAACAGATGAATGCCAAAACTTGAGACTGTCAGTATGTATATGCATGGATCGACTGTGCAAAACTGGGTACAGAACTGATCAGAAGATGGCCTTCCCACAAACACAATCATTTTAAACCATACTCATTTACTGCATGACATGTTGCACAAAATATTTTTCATTTTGAAATTAAATCCTGTTTACTGCTTGCAGTCTTCCCACCTTTCCACAGGCATGTGAGCTGCAGGTCAATCTCCTGTATATTAAACGGCTATAGTCTGCTGTTTTGTGGGAGTCTGTCACTGATTCCTTCCTGTGGTGATGGCTCAGCTCTTTCAGACTGTGTCTTCTTATTTTGAATGCCATCTGCGCTTTGAGTACTGTTTAACCTCCAACTATATTTATCTGTCCATAGGAGGACAGAAGGAGAGAACTGGTTGCTTACATTACAAAGGGAAAATGTGTTTCTTTCTTGGCAACCTGTCTTTTCAAAAATGTACCACAGCATTTCTTCATAGTACTTGGGAGAGATAAGTAAAGCAGAAACTGTGTCTGGTTTCTAGATATTGTGCTGTAAAATATGCCGAGAACTGCCTGGAATTTTATTTCTTTCTGTCCATCCCAAGACAAGGATTGTGTTCCTTACATCATGAAAGTTGTGTACTGGGCATTCCCATGGACCAGGAACTGGTACTTCTGCCTTTAACTCTGCCTTCAAGGACCACATTTAAATCACTTCTTGTTACTAACACACCTGTCTTCAAATATACTTGAACATAAGAGGAATCAGGTTTTGTGCATTTTGAGGGGGTATGGCCAATGCAAGCAAGGCATCAGTTAGAATTACTATTTATCCGGGAGCTTAGATTTCTTGTTTACTCTGTTTTAATCTTTATCTCTAGCTTAACCCCTCTTAACTACTTATTTTCCACTCCAGACTGGTTCTGTGAACTCCAGGTTTTCTTCTCCTAAAATATTTTTTAATAGATATTACAATCTACTGTATAAGGATTTGTTTTGCTTGCTCATTTGGGGGGATTTTTTGGTAATATACAACAGTGAACATGAATATTATAGAAATTGAAAGAAGACTATGAGAACGATTTGGACAGTGAATCAGCATGTCCTTTTGTAGCAAAGGCAATAGTTAAGGGATTCATCACTTGAGAATAAGACCTTCCATGTTTTTGTTTTGTTTTGTTTTGTTTTTGTTACCTTTAGCTTCTTAGCCTTAGTTTCTTCTTCTTGTAGTCATGATGCTTGAACTCATACTGGCTTTTACTGGGAATTTTATCTGTAGAAGGATGGCTCCATGTGACAGTGGATTGGTCAGCAGCGTTTGGCTTTTAAGCTAGATTATTTCTAGGACATATGTTCTAGAATGGCTAATTATAAATCCCCAACTCTGACCATGCATTCTATTAAAATTACAATGTTTTTCATAAGAATTTTAAAGCATTATGCTAGCATCGCAGCAAATGTAAATCAAAGTAACTCCACTGATTTTAATGGAGCTGCCTCAATTTACACCAACCAGGCATCTGGTCAATTATGTCTTGTTGTGTAAAGGACAGAAAATGGCATAATTTAAATCTATCCCAGCTGTGACAAATAGCTGGAAACACTGTGGTAATGACGTCTAGAGAAAAAAATAATAAATTTAAAAAAAAAATGTTAAAGCTCCTACACTTGTGATCCTGCCCTCTTTTCTAGATATCCTTTCACATTTGGAAAATTTCTATCTCGACAATTATAGGCAGAAGCCACTAGGTGCCAGTCTTACCCAGATGTCAGGAAAATCTTCCTTAACTAATATTAAGAACATGAAAGCCAATGCAGCAAAACCCTTTAACTGAAAATAAAGCTTTTGTGTCTTTTCAACTAAATATCACTGCATTGAGGTTTCAAGATGATTGCTTTTCTAAAACCAAAGATACTAAATTGACGTATATTGGCACAAACCCATATGAAAACAACCTGACTGAAGAATGCATTTCCATCAAAAACTCAGATAGGTACAAAAGCTGCTATGATGCCTTCAAGGTGGTAGCAGTTATACCTTGGATCTTAAGGCAGACTAAAGACTGCATTTTCCACATACGTGCTTCTCAAATATACCTCTTGAATAGCAGTTCACTGCTAAGATAACTATTTTACAGGAATTCACACTGCAAATCATATGTGAAAGTTGATTTGACCCATTATTATAGCAGGGTTTTCACTTGAAATCATTTATACTGTTGTCATGTTTCCCTTTTCTGCTAAAAGAAGTTCAAATCTTCTGTTAATGAACTAGATCAACTGGGGATGGCTTACTGCCTGTGCATGGAAATTGTGAATGCTGATCTCCAACTAGCATGCACATAGCTCTTTTGCAAAAGGTAAACTTCAGACAGTTAATTTCAGACATTTACAGAAACTGTTTACATCCATGTCTGTCATTCTGATTTCTTTTTAATGTGAAAAAGCAGTCAAGATCAATCTAGACTATTTCAGAAACCACCTTAGCATGAGATGTCCTGTCTATTCTTCTTCAGTGACTACAAAACAAATTTAAATGATCAGTACAGAAGCTGAAGTTTACACTGAAGACATCTTAATTTGTAACAGATTAATCCTACCACGGTGAATTTGCAAAATTTAATTTTTAGTCAGGGCTGATATTTTGCTTTTGTTCTTTCCACAGCCATTAGACTTTGAAACAAAAAAGGCATATACCTTTAAAGTAGAGGCTTCCAATCTCCATCTTGACCATCGATTTCACTCAGTGGGTCCATTCAAAGACACTGCCACTGTCAAGATAAATGTGTTGGACATGGATGAGCCTCCAGTTTTCAGCAAGCCTTTGTATACAATGGAGGTGTATGAGGACACTCCCGTGGGGACAATCATAGGGGCAGTGACAGCACAAGACCTCGATGCTGGCAGCAGTTCGATTAGGTAAGAAAGCTTTTCCTCCTTCAGTCACTCTCAGGCAGCCCAAACTGCTGTTGACACTGGATTCAGTAGCAAAGAGCTTAGGAAGAAGACAGAAATTTTTTAAAGTCTGTCACAGTGACAGGTAAATGCTGCTAAACAAAACAAAACAAAATTGAAAAGAAATGCTAGTTTAGATTATTTAGCTGGAAAAATATAATTAAGTGTGGGTAGTTTTGTACCATACAAGATCATACAAGTTACCATGCAGTGACACAGTTTCAGAGATTGTGTCCTGAGACTAAGGAAGTAAAAACGTTTTGTCTGATGTCAGGATCTTACACAAAAGCTGCTCTGAAAAGTGAAAAAGCAGGCTGTACGTTCCGTGTCAACAGGTGACAGCGAGTGCTGCCCCTTTCACAGAAACCACTCAGTCTTTACTTCCAGCAAAGAACAAATTTTTTAATAAATAATTGTTACATCTGTCTTGGCTGAGATGGTGAAGATGTGATTGCTGACCTACATGGCTGTGCTCAGCAGTCCTTAGCTTGCCAGCAAAACCTTCTGCTTACTGGTATAGCTTGCTTTTCTGAAATAAGAGAGAGAGAGAGGAGCTACTATACAAATGTAATGTATTGATTTTGCTCACGTATTTCCAGCCTTGCTAGAAATTTTGAAGCAAACCAGAGTTATGCACCAACAAAGAAGCTCCTGTGCAAAAATACTGTAAGGTATAGGAAGTCATTATGCATACTTCCAGTGCAAATCTATGCTGGTTGTACAAATTTATGCTGGATCTACTTGACTTCAGGAAATATTTTCAGTTGCAGAATGTAAAAAGCAACACCACAGATGTAATAGAAGTCTTCAACTTTTGAATATTAATGTTTATCAGATGGAACTATGATCAAATAATAAAATGTTACTCTTGGCTATGAAGTATACAGACATTACTGCATGCATAACCATTCAAAGTTTGTATTCCAGATGAAATAATTGATTACAAATTTAATTTGGACTATTTAACATAATCCATGTTTATTAACTATGTATATTTTAACTCAGCATTGATATTCCTAAAACGCAAAATGCATTTTAGATTATCTGTTTTATTCCTTTGAGAAAATGTAATGTGAAAGTGTCCAGCTCCTGCTTCATTAACCCACTATTAAATGTTGCTTAAATATTACTATTGTTGTTTGCTCCCGTTTTTTAAAAAATACATCCTTAATTATTTTCTAGTACAGAAAAGTATTTAGTCATGGGTCTGTGTCACATTGCTGTCCTGACAAAGGATTAAGACATTCTACAACAAAGGCAATGATGGGAACCTTTTCCCCCAGTGGTAGCCTAACAAAATAGTCCCACTGTGTCATTGAAAACAACGTTGTATCTTGAAACCAGATAGCAATCTCTGTAATCACGTTGTTGAGCAGTTTTTTGTACGACAGCAGAATCATCATTTCTCAATGGAAGATCTGTTTGTTTTCTACACAACTCCCTGCTAGGAGATTCAAGTATTTTAAATACTGGTTTGCAACTACACAGGAGATATCACCATTTCAAGGTGGTTTCTCCATACATAGAGCCCAGTAATACTGAATCCTAAGCCATTCTTAGGTGTTCAGGCGAATTTTTTTAATCCTGAAATAATTATTTGGGGGTCCAAATTCTCATTTATGGTTAAAAAATGAGGAATATTACAAAATAGTCTTGTATTCCAGCCTAACTTTTCTACTTACTGACCATGAGCACTTGCAAACTACAGAACTACTCCCAGCATTACTTACTGAATTCAGATGGCTCATGAGTGAAAGGTATGAACTATGATCTATTATTAGAGATTTCTTAGAGGGGCCTGTTCCTACCTAGAATTACGTCTCACACTGTATTCAGTGGACTTTGGAGAGAGGTACTTCGCTTTAAGAGAAGAGATTGGTTCCAGCAAGCCAGGTGACATCCAGTAAAGATTAAGCTAGAAATCTCTCAATGCAGTTTTCTTAGTCCAGCTTTTTAAGATGACTTTAATTTCTATAAATTTTCACATGCCCATCCTGAAATCTCTTATTTAGTTCTCATTTATCTGAGGATAGATTTGATAATCCATGTTGAATTTGATCTTCTGCAGTTCGAATTCAGTGATAAACCTTGTACTAATCCAATACAGGTCTGATTGTGATTTTATGCCCTGGAAGAAATTGCCTGTATTCAAGTGCTGACTTTTTTTCCAAGTAAAAAAATTTTACTGTTATGTTAGCGACCAACAGTCCATGAGTTTAATATTCTTAATACATATGAAGAAATTCAATGATTGTAAGTTAGAAAGACATAAATTTGGTTCAAAACATTGCACGTGGTTATAATTTTGAAGCTCACCTTAAGAGATTACTGTCTTTCAGCTGTTTAAAATGTAGTTTGTCTCATAGATGTAAAGAATGGATGCAACAGTTTCTCCATGTTTTAAGGAGGAGTCTGAACATGTTCCAAGTAAATATGCTATCTAAACAAACATGGAAAAGCAAGTGATGTTCTCTGAGGCAACAGACCATGCCATTTTCTGGGTGGCATAGTCTCTATACCAATTAGTTCAATTTCTCTGAAATGTTTTCCTACAGCAGTTTGGCCATTAAGATACCCATTACAATGACAACAAAGTCAACAACCTGCCAAACAATAGATGGGGAAAAAAGACAAATCTGCACTGTATGCAACAGAAGGCAAAATTCTGGGAAACAAAGCTCACATGAAAGGAAGCAGAACAATGTAATCCATGTCATCTGACAAAAACTTCTTTAGCTAGACTTATCAGGAAAGGGGAGATAACAGTAAGAGTGAAGACTGTAAGAAAAATATTTTGCTGGAAGCCATTAAAAACATTCAGGACTGTATACTTCTCTTTTTTCCTGTAAATGGAACCAAGTTGTAAGAACAGGAATTTTAAACAAGTTTGTTTTGCTGGATGGTATTTGCTAGGAAAGATAAAATGAAGAGCATAGCACACAATCAGTAAAAAACAAGAAACTAAGCATGAGGAGAAAAGGGGCCACAAGTATTCAACACCTGCAAGGGTGACTGTCTTTGAAGCTATTTTGGAGCATTACTCCACAGCACCTGATTTTCAAACTGCATTAAATCTGGAGTTTATTTATCTCAGAAGAGCTATTTTGTCAATTTCTATTTTCTCCACAGTGCTGCAAGAAATGATCTGCGTAAGCGCTAAGATTAAGTCTTAAGTACTTTGCGGACATTAGAAATCCCAAAGACCTTCTGAAAAGAACAATGAGCTCATGCTGTTCTCAGACTCCTTGTTTGCAATGGCTGTAAATTGTCTATGAGGGGAAAAAAAAAAACATGTCGTGAAGCTCATGATAATGTGTGTTATTTATGAGTATGCAAATGTTTTAAAATTCATTACTTCTGGTGCAAGGGATGCTAGAACTTTACAAAAATCACTTCTACATGCATACATACTTTATGGATGCTAGAGACAGGTATTTAAACAACAACAAATTAAAATGAATGGCAAAACAGTGTTACATGCAATGCTATCTAGAATAGGGAACTTTATCTAACAATGTATGTGAAGTTTAGCAAATTTACACCAACACCTTTGAAGTTGTCAGATTTCCTAGGGTCTGATCTTCTGGCATAAGACATGAAAGGATTTTTGCTCCTGGTGTGAACCCCAGATATGACTCCAATTACAATGGGTATAATATTCCTAGCCATAGTACTGCCCTTCAGATCTCTGTTTGACTCAGGAGCTTTGTCTTAAAAACCAGGAGAACCACTCAAAGTAAGAAAGCTGTGGGAACTGAATTATCCTGCCCAAGGTTAGAATCAGGGAACCATGATATTAAAAGATAAATAAATCATGTACTAGACACAGGTCAGTCCTTCTCTCAGTATCTTGGCATCAAGACGATTTTGCCAGCATGAGCTTCCAAAGAAAAAGCTTTATTTATTTTCAGAACTAGTTCACTCTGGTTCAGAAATTGTTATGGGTAGGGTCTGTTTTCACAGTGCAGTGCTTTGTCAAATAAAGACTAGGAAAATAGAAATAATAAGTTTTTTCCTTAAACTGTATTTTTAATGTTCAAGCACAGGCAAGATAAAGTTAAAGTGTAACAGGATATTACTCGAATTTCTAATCCCATAGATCTTCTGAATTGTTTGTGTGTGTATGTGCACTTTTTATATTTGCTTTTTCTTCAAAGCAATGACTCCTATTCTATGACATCAAAATGTTTCTCATAGCTGCATATATACATGGAAAAACTGGAAGGTTTGTTTCCAGCACCTCATGCATTTAATAGCAGATTAAGCAAGAGCTACTTTTCTCTGCATGGTATTGTGCTCAAGGGAGACACTGCCAGTTGGTTTTGCATAGATAAATGATGGCAGGACTTAGGAATTTGGTTTGGTTTTTATCTTCACTAGTGAATTCTACACACTGTTCTGTTGTCCTGTCTATTTCTGTCACCACACAAGCTCTACTCCATCCATTACCTTTATTGAAGTCCCAGTCTCCTCAACTATTTTTCAGACCTCTGCTTTAAGTTTTAGTTTATCCAGTCTAACCAATTCAGATTCTTGCACCAGTATGTCTCAGCTCCTGCTCCAGATTGTTATCATTTCTAATCTTCTTACTGTTTTCTTCTATCTTTTATGATATATCTAATACCAGTCTCCTATTTTAGGGTTCATCTTTCTCTCTTGCTCACCTGGTTTCTTTTTCCTCCTGAGCCACATCCCTTTAGCTTACAGTCCCACTTTGCTGCCTTTTTTCCTTGTGCTAATGACAGATACCTTTTTTTTTTTTTTTTTTTTTTTTTTAAAATTTCAGAGGGTTGTTCATTTTTTCCTCTTTGTTCTGGATACTTAAATATTATTTCTACATTTCTAGAAAAAAAAAAAAAAAAAAAAAAAAAGTTTATTTTCCCTGTATCCCAAGGGATACTGTCATATTTGATCCTTCCCCAACAATATCCCTAATTTGAAGTCTCATTTGGCTCAGCGATCATTCAAGTACTATATATACACATTTCCATCTGCCTACCTTCAAGCAATGGTGGACAACTAACTTACTTCCTCCTCCTATTTCTCCCCCCTTCCTGAATTCTGTTCTCTAGCTTCTACACTTTGTCTTCATGACCTGAAACAATCACATCTTGCCTTCCATCTTCCTTCTCCCATACATTCCTCCCCAATACAGTCTCAGATCCTATTCTGCTCAATGAGGTGGCTTCCTGCTCAGCATCTGTACACTTGTAGGAATCTGAGAGAAAAGTGACTGCTCTTCAAGACAAGCCATAAAAATCTCCATCTTCTGATTATGAACTGTCTTTTGAAAACAATCATTTTGTTTCAGCTTAATTCCCGCTATTCAGCAGTCACAGAAATGGAAAGTATCTGCTTTGACTTTACTGTGAAGCAAGATGAGTGTAATATTAATTCCTTTCATAACAGTTTACACTAATATGCTTTGTTTCACATTTGCAATAGAATATGTACCCAAGAGCATTCAGTTACGTGGCTCGTTGACAAGTGACACAGTAATATCAATTGAAGAACTGCAGTGCCTTGTTCCAGAAATCAAATGGAGCTGCTCCTGTAGCCACTACAAGAAAAGTGCAGTTTTGTTTTAACCTTAGTCTGAAATATGTAGCCTTAAGGCTGAAGGGAACACACACCGTTCCTTGCTGGGGATGGTAAACATTTTGTTATTCATTGGCCTTGTGTGATATTGCAGCATGTACACTGCGAACAGCCAGAGACTTTAGCTGTGGAACACTCCTTCGCATTTTGGAGCAGATGCAGACTAATTTTTTGGTCTGTGTGGGTTTTTATAAGACTAGCAGGAACATGGAGTAAAGGTAAATATTTTCTGGCCCAACTAATCAAATGTGTGCTAGGGGAAAGTTATATCTTTACAAGTACCAGATTGCTAGGATTCTTTTGACACGCAATTATTATTATTATTTTCCCTAGATCTACTTCTGGAGCAGTTGCAGCTGCAAATTTTATTTCCCAAATCCAGCAAGGCAAAATCAAATTAAATCAGGGTTTAAAATTGACGAAGGCAGGTAACCTTTATTTATAGTTAGGAAATTCTCAATTTACTGATGCTTGTGAAGAACAGCGAGTGAACTCCCATTGGCATATGCAATCATATTAAGCTTTTGAAAGTCAGGAGTTTGGAAGTAAAAGTATATGTAGACAAAGTATGTAAGAAGTTTAGGCACTACTGCTTTCAGTGATTGACCTGTTTGTGGAGAAAATGGATGCTGAAAATCAAGAGTACATTCAGCTCAAAGGCAGAAAAAAAGGAACTTGGCAGGGAAAGCTTTTAAATTAACTGAGAATACCTAAGAAGCCAGAAAGAAAGGAAAGAAGCAATATGACTGTAATAGCTCTGGTTTATTTCACAGCACTTGTACCACCTGGTGATGTGATCTTACAAAGCTGGTTCATATCCCAGAGCACAAACTGTCATTTTATTTCAGCTCATATAATAGTCTTTTTAGTTTCTGATCAAGAGCTGTTACTCCAAATTTCTCCAGCAATGGATTTTTCAAACATTCTAAAAAGCAATTGTGAGATTAAAGCAGAGGTTTAATGGTTGCAGCCATGTCACCTCAAGCTGTGAACTTCTCATGGCTCAACACAAAGAGAATTATGAAGGGTCAGGTCTTAAACCAACATCTAAGCAAAGCTTATCTGCTTCATGTAACATTGTCAGTTGGTTATTCTGCACAGTCATAAACAGAGTCAAACTTGAAATATTATTTCTGTTATAAATTTAAGATTCCCAGTATTTTTAATTATAGATCTTATGGCCTTTTCCATAAGAATGCATATTTTAACCATTGTGATATAAGCAGATTTCAAGTTCTAGCAGTCTGAATTTCTCCTTTAGTTGTTTGTAAGCGTATCTTTACTTTTCTGACCTGAAATGATCTAGTTTATGGCTGTGATTAAATAATTATTGCCTTTAAGCAAGAGTTCCTTATATATTTGGTCATTTGTTTGCTTGTAAGCTCTTTAACGTCCTTTAAACAGCTTTTTTTCAAAGACACGTTTTAGGATCTACATGCAAAGAAATTTCAGTCTCACACTGATTGCAGACCTGTGGATGGATCTCATGTGCTTCTATTTTCCCCTTTCCAGCTGGGATAATAGCACAGAATCATTCCAGATGGCTCTGGATGTGAGAGGAGCAAAGCTAAACAGAATACAGTGCTGAGGTTCAGTATGGCCAAACAGAAAAGGAATGTTGCAGAGGCAGTAAGAAACAAAAAAATGTAGACTGTGGAGGAAATGTGACATGGAAATTCCAGTTCATATAGGAGGAGAGCAGAATCAATTTTAGAGGCAAATTACTGGACTTGACATGGCTTGTGTCAGGCCACCAGGCCATAGGGAATCAAGGATGTCCTCATCAAGAACTTTCTACCTGAGGCTCTCATGAGGAAATCTTTGTAAAGGTGACTCCACAGTGACATTATTCTCTGTGGATTCTGGGTTTCATTACATGAGCAAAGGACTGCACAGGAGAACTGATAAAGGAAAGCTTGGCTAATCTCATAGCGGCAGAGCCATCCTGAATAATCCCTTATATCCCTTTATAAACATCCCTTTATAAACATTTAACCAAACTGGGTTTGAAGCAACAATATAGCCTCCAGTTCCTGACTGCACTGTGTGCTGCCTTGTTTGGATCTACTTGTGGCCCGGGTCAGTCCCAGGTGAGGATCCAAGCAAGTGGTAAATCCTCCACTGAGCCACAGTTTTCTCTGGAGTCAGCATGACTGCTGTTTTGAGCTTTGTCTCAACACTTTACTTCAGCCTTGAGAGAAAAAGGAAAGATTTATTCAGATTTTAGTATCCAAAAGATATAAAACAAAGCTAATATTTATGTGATGCAAAAGGAAAGTGATCAAAGACTGTTCTTGTTGAATTTATGCCTTTAGGTTTACAAGAGCTGTACTACTTCTTGCCTTAGCACTTTATTGAACAGTAAAACATTTCAGCCTAAATGAAGGACCAAGGCAGCATAACACAGCTTCATTTCTCTGTTCTATCCCCCGGTGCTTGGGTTGCATGCAGCTGGTGCAAAATGAAGTTTTAGCTTCTACAAAAGCTAAACATCTGATGTAGCATCCCAGATCCCTTTGCCCTCCCTGTTTTCTTAGGGTTTTAAGGCAGGAGGCACTTAACTTCATTTGCACCCTAGCTTTCTACACTCCCTCCACCCACTGATAGCAGTACTGAGGTACATCCAGACACCCAGCATAGCAGACCTTTTCCCCACCAAAACACAGCAGAGCAGTAGCTCTTCACTAAGTTGGAGCAGCTCCTCCAGCCATTGGGTTGTAGAGCTGCACAGCACAACATGGGGAGCACCACGATAGACAAATCCACACCTCACAAATTCAGTAAAACGGTGCTCAGAATCTACAATTTGTGGTCCTGGTAGAGTAAGTGCTCTCATGTTTTCCTACCATAGCAGTATAGAAAATTCAGGTTGAAGAGTTGGAAGGGGTTGAACCCAGTGTGTTTCCTGCAGCTCCACATTCCTACTATGTTCTTCCTCCTCCAAATAACTGAAGATTAAGTAAACTGCAGGACAGAGCTGCCTTCCACCATGCTGTCCTGTGATTCTGCCTGCTCAATGAGGCAGCGAAAATGATGTTAAAACTGAATAAAGACAATGCATTTTCTGATGTGGCAATGTCTTTTGATAAGATACTCAGCTTGTAATGAGAAATGCAAAAGCAGAAAATGGAGCTGACTGCAAGGATTAATAAACAGATGAACAAAAATCTTTAGATGAAGGGCAGGGAGGAAGCACTGGAACTTGTCAACAGGCAGAACTGACAGTTTGGAGAAGCTGATAACTGAGCTGCAGCATGTTTTATTTCTCATATTGTCTAGCATGTTTTACGAAAATCCTTATGTAAGATTTATAAGCCTTATGAAAAGTTTAAAAGCTTCTCAGTGGATTCTGGCCTATTATTAGAGTCTGGGTGTCTGCAGCCACTGCTTCTCTGTCAATTCTGCATAATGTTCCATTTTGTCCAAAGAAGCAAAGAATAATTTGTTTACACTCCTACTAATCATTACATATCAGGTAAGCTCTAAGCTCCTGACTGCTAAAATCACTAATCTTGATTTTAAAATGCATAAATATGCACCTACATATGAAGGACTGTGAACCCAACCATGCATTATGCAGGAGACTCAAGCTATATTAATTTTTTCACGTGGAAAATCTCCTGCTGTATGAAAGACATGAGGATGATGAGCATGAGTCGATCTAACAAGAAGGGTTTGCTCCTTCTCCCAGTCTGCACAAATTCCTTCCCTTTTCTATATCACTTGGGTCTGATGTGCAGTGTTTGTGCAGCTGTGGTTCTTCTGGGATCTGGATGGTATCTGGAGGATTACCCAAAGTGTGGGATCTGAGAGGAAACTTCCTTTGGAGTGACTGCTAATGCCTTAGCAGCATTCTCAAGAACGCTAATGCCTGAAGTGGTATTCAGTGAAGGTACAAGAGCTTGTGCTCCCTTTAACTGAGATGGCTTAATAAATTATTTAAACAAATAAACAAAAAAAGACAACTTTCCAGAAAAGCACGTGCCACTTTGGAGCATTATCACATCCTTTACATTTTTTGGCTAATGACAGGAAAATTTTACAGCAAGACGTCAAGTGTTATTTTGCTGTTATTAACTTCAGCCTTTTCTGGTAACACTTAGTAACTATGAATATATCAGATTAAATTTGTGTGGCACAGTAAATATGTTTCACTAGATTTGCTTCCTCTAAACAAAAGAACACAAAATTAAAAACAGACTACTAAGAATATAATTTCTGTACCAGAGGTTCATAATACTGAACAATTTAATTTTTAAAGTCTTGCTGATATTACCAGAATTGAGGTTGATAAAAAGTACTTTACTTTATTAGATATATTTAATCTTCTATGCATATAGAACATTGTACGCATAAAGAAACTCAGTTGCTGGGTTGTACCTTGGAAAGGGACTTGAAAATATACGAGAAAGAGCCTTGTGGTTGTATTAACACAGGACAACGTGAGTAATATGCAAAGACTTCGTCTGCTACTGTTTCGAGAATAGCATATTATGCCTTATTTTATATTTTCATGTTGCAGAGAAGAAAGTAATTTACTTTTTTTTTTACTATTATTTCATATTTTTTTTATCTTTTTTTACTATTACTGCACTTGTAAAAATTTTCAGACAGCATTTTTGATTTAATAGAGAATCACAAGACTCAGGATCAAGGGTAATCTTTAAATCTAATGAGAGTATGAAAAAGAGTCTAAAGTTACTTAACATTGATTCAGTGCTGCTGCCCTGAAGAATAATTTAATAATCTATTCTGTTCAGCCCTAAAAACAGATAATTCAGGTTATTATCATTTAGCACAAGAAAACATTCACTTTTTATTTTTTTTTTAACTGTATGTCTTCACTAAGCATGCGTAGCCTATTGAGGACTTGTATTAAAAATCCACGATTGCATCTTTAGTAAAATTATGACAAACACTCCTCAGTCTTGACTGGAAATTCAGATATTTCCAGTTATCAGCCATCAGAAGCTGAAGAGTTTAGCACTTACATTTAAGAAGAGCAGAAGTCAGTGAGGTGGTAAAGAACTGATGTATCAAGTGCATATGTATGTACATGTGGCGATGTTTCTTTGATATTTACACAATGAATATATAATCATAGGAACTACAGCAAGGAAGTTTTATTGTCAGGATGGGAGTTTGAAGGACACAAACTTGTTTGCATGCTTAAACTTCTCTGATATTTTAATTTCTTTTAAGGCTTGACTTGAGCTATGAATGTCTTCTTTCTCATTTTAGAAGCAATTTGCTGTTTCTATACTTTTTAGTAACAGCAATCTTAAAAAATGTATATATGTTTGTAATTTAAATATTTCAAACTGAATCATAGTGCAGATTTGTGACAATATGTTTCACATGCAGATAGTGTTCCCTGGTATGTGTCATATACATTACTATTATAGGGACTAATGGGATTATTCAATCCATCTTTCTAGAAATTTCCCTGACTGTACAGTCTCCATTACTTCACCCAGCTTAACTTTGCAGTATCAAGTGACAGAACTGGTATCATTTTGTACAGTGTAATATACATCACTGCCAGAAATATTCTGCTGCATAACATAATTTTTTTATTTCTTAATTTCATCCTTCCACTCCTCTGCTAGGAACTAAATAATACTTTTCTTTTAATGGTGTTTAAGCCCTTCAGCTATCTGTAGATAATTATCATTTCTTCCTTTTGTCATCTCTTATCCAAGCTAAACATATTTTAGCTCTTTTAATCTTTCTTTAAAATTCAGCCTGCCTACACCTAAGACAGTTTTTCTTGGACTCTCTCTGATATCTGTCTGATGATGTGATGACCAAAATATATTGCAGAGGTCCATTTTCTCAACAGCTAGTTATATGCAGAGATTATTAATTTCTAGCTGCAGTGCATGAATGTGGTACAGATGAAAATTCCTTTGGACTTTCAAGTAGTCAAATCACATCTCAAGTCTCATTTGCATTCTTCTAGTCCCTCAACCCTTTTGCCAGTCCTGTTTTACATTTTTCTTTCATCTATTTAATTATGTATGTGTTGGAACTATGAAAAATCCTAACTGCTCATAATTTCCAACTGAATCTTAGTATCTTTTGTTTATGTTTATAATGTACTTTTTTTTATATAATCAACATATCTTTTATATGATAGGTGGTATTTAATTGTCCCAAGTTAGCATAGTTGAAAACATACTTTCTCTTAAAAATGATGCATCTTTTTATCCCACCACATAAGGAATTTTCTAACATCTAAAGTGCTTCATTCCAATGCTTGCTTGGGTTTATCATGTGGTTGTTGGAGTAATAAGATGCTTTCTAAATTGGGATTGGCAGCCAAATCATTCAGTGTATAGAGAGAAAATCTGCGATTTGGGTTTTCTTAGAGTCACCATCTGGGTTTGCTTTAGCTACAGTTTTACAATAGAAATGGGAATACAGACAAGACCATTTATACTGATGAATGGCATGAATGATGTGGAACAACCCAGAAACAAAGATGAAAAGTACTGGAATGTCCCCCTTTCATTTTTCTTTTCTTCTTTTAGAAGACTGGTTTTAATTACTGTTCCTTATTTGTTGAACAGTAAAACAAAAGAAAAAAAGAGTATTTAAATGTTAAATGTGTTATTGTTCACTGAATTGGTTAATTCATTTTATTCTCAATGCCATTTTCAGTTGAATGTGCTTTCAAATGATTTTCTGCATGTGTGCTAGTAAAGCAGGAGCAAGTTTGGTCTGAGTGCCTTTAGCTTAATGGCTTCTCTACATGTATGGTCCAGTATGCTTCTCTTCTTTGAAAACAGTGACAATGTTTGTAGGCAGCACTTTTTCTTCACTTTTCCTTTAGCAACTTGGCTTAGTAAAAGCTCTTCTCATGCTCACCATTTTGTCGAGAATGTACCCCACAGTTCTCAAGGCCATTTCTGCTGGGCAGAAGAAATTTTTTCTACGTTGTTAGGACCAAAGGACATTGCCCAGGTCACAGGTTCCACAGCCTTCTGTGCATACTGCCACCTCCCACCCCTTCTTAGCGTGACCTGTTATCACACATCCCATAGCAGCAGCAGGACAGCTGTCTGGATCATTTATTCATGGTATAACAGTCTGAAGCAACTGAATTTGACTACTTGATGGCTCAGAGTTCCTATTATCTTCAGAAAGATGATCTGCTGTCACTTATGAATTCAGCACCCCTCCCACAGGCACTCTGCTATCTTCTATGCTGCAGGCGGAGTAGACAGTCTCCCTCAGAGCTTTCTCGTGAGCCACAGACCATTCACAATTTAGCCAGAATGAATGCGAATTATTATACATGCTCCTTAAGAGGGAAGTGTGTTTTTGTGAACATTCCAGGTGAGAGTCCTCCAGATTTGGCTCCAATTATTCTATAAATCAAATATTTCCACTCTGTCTTCTCTATCCTACTTGATGTACAAATACAGCTATTGTTGGGAAGACTGAAACAATGTTAGTAAATATACATCCTTCCACACTCATTCCTACTCAATAATACAACCTTGAACATAGTCCCCTGCTGAGTGGTATTTGCAGGAAGTTTCATTATACAAAGTCTCTGCTTTGACAATGACTATGAGCTGTTTCTCAGCTTCCTGATACTGAGTTCTCCCAGGAGACCAATTCAGGTGCTTCTAAAATATATTGCTGCTGTGTTCAGAGTCAAAAAGTAAGGCTGTGCCAGTACATCCTAACTTTTCCAGGAGAGAGCTGCCTCCTGGGATTAGTGCACTGACCGTGGCCTGTTTCACAGGAAATCTAGGAATTTAAACAAACCAATCTCAGTTGTTTCAAACTGCTAGACCATGACTGGAAGATCTAGACAGCTGTCCTAATAACAGCATTTCAACAACAGTCCTCTTTGTGTCAGTCTAACAAAAAATGTCAGGCTTTATGTTCCAGATACCTGGGTCTGTCTCTGGAAAGTTACTGATTTTTCAGACTGACGACTCTTTTCTCATTTCTTCTTTTCTTGAAGGTGTTTCTTTTGTTTGTTTATTTTTTGTGTGTTTGTTTTCCCGCTGAAGGAAAAGACAGAATTCAGGTCTTAGGAAAAGTTTTGCTGTGCTCAGCAAAATCTCACAGTGAATGCGAGACTATATGAAAAAAAATGTTTTTGGACCATAAAAGGAAACTTCACTTCTTTTAGGGTCTTCCCAAAATTAGAACTTCCTTTGAGATTCCTCAACAGTTCCCATTTAAAAACTAGCCAGACCAAGTCCAATTCACTCTTTTCCTAAGCATTACAAATTTACTAAAGAAGGAGGAAACAATTCTATGTCCAGAAGAGCTATGTATGAGAGGATCTTCTGACAGAATTTTTTTCATGAGTTCTGCACATAGATAGACTGTGAAAGAAAGGAGAAAGGACATTTGCCTTTTTTTTCTTAGAGAATATATATTTTATCCAATGCATCCCCAATATTTCTATTTCTGTTTCATATCTAGTCTAATTTCGGGACTGAAATAACTGTCTGTTCCATCCCTATTTTTACCATATGTGCCTTCTTTACCATAAAGAGAAAGAAGGAAGGCATGTCTTCAAACATAATGCCAAAGTAATAAATAAATAAATTCATAAAAAATACCAACAGTTTTGGCATAATAATATCCACAGTTTGAATGCAAATGAAGACAATGAATTTTGAAGAACTATTACAACCAATAAAATCTATTTTTATTACACTATTCTATTCACACTGATCTCGCTTCCTCTGAAGCCAAAAGAATTCTGGCATTAGTTTCATGAGGAGTAGTGCCAGTCTTGCAAAGCCTATTTGGAACTTTGATCCTGCTGATGCTGTGTTTAGGAGTAGGCATATTGAGTTTATGCATGAAGTTAACCACCTGTGTGAATGCTTGCAAATAGATTATTAGATTCTGGTCTTACAAGTAGCTATAATTAAATTCAACTTTGGAAACAACAGTGTGAAGGATCTTGCACTTTGAACTTGGTCCTGTATTTTCTTCATTGACTTATATTGTTGGTGTGTAGGATATTTAGATGGAGCTGATCTTCCATGGGCTGAAGATAAGTTACTTTCTCATGCTTTGATAGGACATTTGTGTGTGGCTGAGCATTTAACATCTATTAAAAATGAAAAGTATGAACAATTAATTTTACTGCTTTTGAAAGAGTATCTCATGTTTCTAAGAAATGGCATATATATTTTTCATATTTTTTATGTCAACTAAATTTTGAATGAGATTGAAATTGCAAATGTGGGTAGAAAATGTGCCTGCTCAGCTGCGTTAAAGGATATATTCAGATTTTAGCAAATCATAGGTGAGGCTCTTCAAATAAAGCAGTGAACTGATAGTGATGACTATCAATTGAAGTAGACTATTTCATCTACAGACAGGATTAGAAAATCCTGTCAAAATTATAAGAATATAATTTTGATGAAATGAAGTCATATGCTCTATTGTGATTTTTTTTATTATTTAAGTCTCCTTTTGCTATTAGCATTCATGAGTCTCATTCTAAGGGAATGTGCAATTTACCTTTTTGTAACATTGCTTCCTTCTGTAGAAATAAGCTTGATGTTTAACATTACATTACAAATACATTCTTTCCATAATCTACACTTATCAGAGAAGGAAACACTATCTTTTGCTTTTAGTCTCACTGCTCTACATACAATGTGGTGCTATAGGTACATTCCAATGGACTTTATGAACTTCTAAATGTAACTGTTGCGAGTGCTACTTTTGTTTATTGCCTACTGCTCATAAATGTGGTTCTCATTTTCATCGTGCCTGGTTTTTGAGAAACACAATCTAGGTATGAAGAGAGCAGGAATGAAAAGGAAATTAGTTGCTAGCGGCACTGCATCAGAAGAATTATTCTGTTATGACTATAAACAGTGGCATCAAATGAGAAAATAGACTTTCAAATTAATTAGCATTTAAGGGAAATGGTTTTGGAATAATTATCAGATTGCTTTTAAGTGGCTACATTTACAAGCACATCTCTTCTTTCTAATATGTCCTTGGTAGGGACGAATAACAAATGCATACATGTTTTGAGTTTTGATTTTGTCCTGTGTTCATCCTTTTTTGAGAAAGAATAAAAAAAATGAATAATGTTGCCCCATTCCTTTCAACTCCAGTGCAAGTCAGACCTGTTCGTTCCTCCCAAAAGCAAAGAGCCTTTTAATGCTATTGTATAGGTAAGGGTAATAAGCCTACTGAGGTCTTCTGTACTATGACTGTTCCAATATTCTTTTGGTAAAGGACCTCTAAGTAAGTAGACTGCACTAACAGTCTGTCTACAAGGACACCTCTCTGTCTGCCCATTAAGGCTATTGTAGCTATGAATATACCAGATCTGAGTCACTATTCATCACTAAACAAGCACTGTTTCACAACTTTTCTTTTTTTCCCTGTGAGCTTTTCTAGTGCTTTACAAAGTAACAGGCATAAATGATCGCGTCAACAAAAGCTGTGCATTAACTTCTTGGGAGCCCATTTTCAAATAATCTATACAGGAGAAGTAGTAAGTCTTTTATTATATACTTATTTTTCCCCTTGAATACTCCAACTCTGTAATAAATAAGCAAGCAAACAAATCATAGCTTATTGTCTTCATCCTGCAAAGATGGCAATAGCTGGGAAGAGAAAAATAACAGCTCCAGCTAGCTAGACTGCTGTTATGATAAATGTGTAATCACTGTACATTTGCATCTACTCTGTTTAATATTTTTCGTATACAGATACTTCATTGATTGGAAGAATGATGTGGACAACTACTTTACAATAGATGCTAATGAAGGAACCATTGCTACTAATGAATTACTGGACAGAGAAAGCACAGCACAGTACAATTTCTCTATAATTGCAAGTAAAGTTAGTAAGTATGACACAAACTGAATTAATATGCTAATGTGTTTGGTTTTTTTCAGAATGTAGTGCTTGAGCATAAATATACTGTGGAGAGTGCATATATTACCAAGAAATGATTTAGAAATGCCCGATAAATATCATTTTCCCAGATTGACTATAAAGCTGCATGACATACAAATAGGCCTGTACAGTAATGGTTTTCTAGTAGTCCTCATGCAAGAACAATTCCTGCAGAAGCTGAAAAAACTTATCAACAAGAATGCCTGAAATCAGAAGAGAATGTATAGAGACCTTCCTCTGCATGTACACATTCATTTAATTCTCAGACAAGAATTACAGTGAAATAGAGTCATGATAGCATGCTAATAATTTAGAGCACTAAATGAATCAACTTATGTGCTGTCTCTTTGATTTTGAATTTTCTCTCTGCCCAAGACTCTTTCTTCTTAACCACTTGTTTTCTATTACTGTATTGTTGGTTTTGTTTGCTTTATTCCTTTATGCCTTCTCCCACAAAGCTTTTATTTGCAGATAAGAGCTCCCTTCTTCTCATGTATTAAGTAGCTCCAACTTTCTTCACTGTCATCCTGTGTAGCATTTGTAGCACTCTTCCTTCATGATCCTGCCGAACTGAAAGTCTGGTAGGCGTAAACCACTATTCGAATGAGAATTTTGGTCTTCTAGAAGATGTGTAAAGACACAGAAATCTTTCTTGGCACATAATAAGCTGTACAAAAATATGCCTGGTATATTTTCTATTTGTTCTGTATTGTTTGTGTGTCCAGAAAAACAAATAACTTGTTTTCCTCAATATATTTCTTGGCACTGAGATGTCACTTACAAATGCTTATAAATGTCTACACTCACCTAAGTGTTAATATAAATATCAGCATTTATACATTTCTGAAGAGCAGATTCAAGAGAATGAAACCAGGCTCCTTTTGCTGGTGCCCAGTAACAGGACAAGCTGTAATAGGCACAAAGTGGAACAGGGGAAGTTCCATCTGAACACGAGAAAGAACTTCTTTGCATTGAGCTAAAAATAGAGCGCTGGAACAGGCTGCCTAGGAAGGCTCTGGAATCTCCTTCTCTGTAAATATTCATGACCCACCTGGATGCTTTCCTGTCTAACCTGTTGTAGGGAACCTGCTTTAGCAGAGGGGTTGGATTCAATGATCTCCAGAGGTCTCCCTTCAAACCCCTATGACTCTGTGATTCTATGATTCAATATGTAATACATTCTATTAACTATTCTATTAACTATTATATATAGTTAATATATATATATGTAGTTAATATAGAATATATTACTATTCTATTAACAAGACGGAGATATTGGAAGCAAAGAAAGCATATATTAAAATAAAAATAGCTGTAGTTATCTCAAGGAGAGCTCATGGGATCACTACCTGAAGTCTGGAAAACTAACAGGGACACTAGCCAAATGAACACTTGAATTTTATCCTTAACTTGAGATAGGAACAGACTAGCAGAAGAAACTAAACTTTCACAAGTGATTGATTATATGGACTATAAGTATTTGCGTATACTGAAAGTCCAGAAGAACTGTACTTCATTTTCAGAGAAACTGAAAGGCTGTAGTGAAGAAGTCTTGTAATACTCTACATTTCAGTAACGCTTAGTTATTTCTGGTGGATAAGGATCTCCTGAGAACTGTAAAATCTTTCTGCAATAAGGTTGCACTTTTAATAAACTTAATAGGAATCTGTTTATTATTACCTAGAGTAATTAAAGCTAGCTAAAATCTCCAAGTTTACATTTCTACATAATGTTATGCAACACTGAAGCAGGCAGTCTATATTATGAAATTCCCAATTTCAACACCTAGTTAAGATTCTACACCTGAGACATACGTGCGATTCATTTTAGCGTACATCAAAATATTTATAAAGCATTATCCATAGCAATACAAATAATTGCTGTACCTGTACTAGAGCAATATTGGATCATTTTGGAAGATTTTATGTATATTATCTCAGAACTTTATATGCAGGTGTATAAGAAATTACACAGAAATAAACACCGGGTTTGAGAAATAGTACACTACACAGCGAAGAAGGCCAAAGAGAAGAGTAGGAACACATGAAATGAAAGAGGGAAAAAATTAATATTTTGGGGAATTTTCTGCTACAACAAAGATGTGACCCATTTAGTGCTTATATAGAAACAGTGCAATAATCATCTCTTGTAGTAACAGGATGCTGAACAGCGCTTTGACATAGATCTGATTGCCAAGTGGTCCAATATTACAAATGGCTGCACAAACTTGCCCCAGGACTTTAATTCTTATCTAAATATTTTCAACTCTTGTTGAGCACATATATTTAAAATAAAGAGATTTCAAACTACTAATAGCCATTTCAATTTCTGTTAATCATTTGCTAAAATACTTATTTTTCATTCTCAACACTTTTTTTTTTTTTTTTTTTTTTTTTTTTCCATGAAGGAACAAGAAAAAAACGTACAGATACCTCCAGTGCCCTTAGCCATGGGGTTTTCTAGTGGTCGCCCCCACTGGGCTTCTGTAGCTTCAGAATGAAACTCTGTAAGAATCACAGATTATACTTGTGTCAACTTTTTTTTGTACGGTGTAGTAGTATTACAACTTCTAAGCAAAGAAATTAACTTTCAAACAAAGGCAAGCAGTTTAGATAGCTAAATATAGCAGCAGAGAATATATAAATGTAAATGCAGAATTGGATGTATCATTAGACTTTTCTTACAAACTGATAATATTTTTTATTAGCAAAAAAAAAAAGAAAAAGACATTATATTTTTTAAAGGAATATATTTCAGAAATGAGGCAGATGAGAATTGCCTTATGTAAATCAGTGTATCCTTTGTTGGTATGAGCTGTTACAGAGAAAAATAATTTCTTTTTTAAAAGTTTTTCTGTTTGGGAATTTGTAAATGGTTTTATGTCCAATGTCCTCTTTCTGCTTTATTTATTTACTTTTTTTTCTTTTTTTTGACACAGATATACTGCAACTATTCGTCCCTAAACTGGTCTTTTCATTCCTACTTATACCAAATGCGGTGTGGATTGGCAGCTTAACCAGAGGCCAAATTTTGTCCCTTAGCAACAAGTTGATAATGAAATTTGCTTGTTATAGGCATGCTTGTGTCAGTTTGTGGATGTGAGAAATCCTGATTACCCTGAAAAAACATCATAAATTTTGCATATGGACAAAAGTATCTGGCTCCATGTAGGGAAATCAGATATTGGAAGTTATTCTAGCCATGTTATTGAGTGACCAGCTCTAACCACGTATCACTATATTGTTGTTTATTTTTCATTTCTAACCTGAAAAACTGACATATATCTGTTCCAAACACGATCTGTAAATCTGTCTTCAAATATCAGAACAACTACTCAGTCTGGAGTGATGGATGCCTACTGTCATATTTAACACAAGATACCATAACCTTCTTCTTTACCCTTGTTAAAGAAGCTCATCCTGAAGTAGAAATATTCATTTTTGGAAAGCGGATGACTCTTCTGCTAACATGCAGATGACACAGACATGAAGGCAGGAGAATGCAAAAGGTCTTTTACCCATCTGTTGAAATAAAAAATCAGCCTCCATGTAGAACAAAGTACATGAACAGGAAGGGGATGTTTCAAACCCCTATTTTTTTCCCATTTCGTTTACCAGTTTCTCCTTACTTGAACTTCTTTTCTCTACTTTTCATTTTGGTTTTGTTTTTCTCCTAATGGTTTCTTCTTGTAGCTTCCATGCTTCCTGCTTTTGAACATTTTTGATTCCACAAACTCTGTCCAGAGTAATAAATTATACTTGTCTTGCATTTTTTCTTGTCACTTAGGCCAGCTGGCACTGAGTAGTTTACTTCCATGCCATGAACACTCTGGCCTTCCAAACAGGGTGGCAATGTGTAAATGGATTTGCTGAGTTGTCCTTCATTCATACTAACTCTCACTACGTGAAAGTGGATTACCTGAAAGACCACTAGTTTCCCCAGGCCAGAACTGTGCCAAGAAGTTGTTGTAAGAATTTGATGGTATAAATAATCAGAGTTCAATGCTCAGAAAGATCCACAGTGTCATGCTAAATTACCAAGAACAAAAATAGTGTCTGTACTTGACAGAAGAAGAAATAGGTTAAGTTGTGTAACATCTTATTCCTGTAGAAATAATGCTAAAGAAATATGATCTTAAATTTCAAGACGATGTTTATCCTTTCCTGCATAACATAGCTGGGATTGAGATCTCCTCAGTGGTCAGCATCTGTTTTTTTTTTTTAGGTATCTTGTATTTTCACAGTCTCATTCATTCACGTATTTTATAGGTTCTAGTCCTGTAATATCTTTGAACTATGAAGATGTTACCAGACCATGGCACTCGAGCAAAAGAAGGAAGCAGTGTTGTCACTGTCTTACAGACAGGAAAAATGATGAAGAAAGAAACTAATTAATTTGCCTGTAGTACAGATAGAATTGAAACCTGAAATCAGCTTCATAATTCCTATGCTAATGATAAACCGCTTGTCCTCTTCTGTGGGTAATTTGAGTTTAAATGGCTTAAGTAGTTGGCCTGAGTGACTCATTCACTGTCACAAGCACACACATCACTACTATGCTCACAGGACTAAAAATGATTCGATTTTCAGACAAAGGGCAAACAAGACAAAACCAGAGAAGATTAAAGTAAACTTTGTGAAGTGCTTTTTTTCCGTTTTGTTTTGTTTTGTTTTGTTTTTTTATGCTTGTAAGCATCAAGTATTATGAGTCTTTGTATAGGAATCCAATGCTGTAACCAAACTTTTAGCAGTCTTCCTTTTTATACATGAGTAGTTACACAGTTACCAGTGTAATCCAGCAAGAAAAAGGAACAAACACATAACAAGAAAGTAGCTCTATCGTTTGCTAAAGTAATCTTATTTTCATGTTTGATTATTGCCAACCATTTATGAAAGGAGACATTCTACCTTGCTACAATAGTTAGCAGTATAGTTATGCATACACTTCAAAGAATCACAGAAAATAAGTTGCAAACTATCAGTGAGAAATAAATGCAAAAAATGTGTGTATATCTGTGTATACCTCCAAAGCATGCTGCAGTGATTAACTAATACCTTCCATGTATGTGATGCATGAATTTTGAATACATTCATTCTTGTATAGAGTTCTAAAAAGAAATGAACAAATGCCTGTACTTTCACAACTGAATTAATTTCTAATATGTCTGCAGAATGTATTGTAGACTCCTGCCATTCCATTCAGCTGTATCTTAGGACAAATGCACAGAACCTGAAGGAAAGCCTGGATTACTTTTTGGCAGTTACTGTGCTCTCTACATGGGTACTGCTAGCAGGGAGGTTTAGGATTTGTAGGTTTGATTTCTGCAAGCAACTTTAAACAAGATCTCCTCAGGACTTAGTTCATCTCTGTCCATATTCAGAGATGTGGTCCTACTTTCCATTGATCAAAACAGCCTCTTAGTACTTTTTTGTTTCCTGCTAGTACAGAGGAACCAGTTCAAATGCGAGGAAATGTTCCAGATTTCTTCTGGCTCTTTGGGCACCTAAAGAATCCTTGTCCTGTTCCCAGTTGCTAGACCAAGTCCTATCCACATTCATACTCCACATAGCTTTTTTTACAGAGACCTTCTTCATGTGCTTGTGGTGACTTGAAAATGACTGAGCATTCAAAGAGCATGAAAACTGGTACTCAGATTTCTGTATAAATTAGATATTTTCACAGAAAGAACTAAAAGTATTGTGAGATTCGGATAGTGTTTTTGTGGCTCTTTTTTTAGAGTTCAAGCTGAGATTTTAGGATGGTTGGTCTATTCACTATATGTAAGCAAGTAAAGCATGCTTTTACTTGCAGCTGTTGTTATTTAACTAGGAAATCATTTTGACCTTTTGGCTTTGACAGAGATTCCATGAAAACATTCAATTTAGTAGTTTCTAAGAACAAGAAAGAAATAATGTAAAATTTTAACAGTGCTACAATGAATTTCTTGGCAATGAGTTGCAATATATTGTTGACCTGCTAAAACTTTCCCTGCTGTTGGCTATAAACAATAGATGTGCAAATGTTTATATGAATTACAGTTAGCGGTTAGCACAGACAATATAAATGGGCCATTTATACATGAAGATTCCAGAAAACTCTTCTTGTTCTTAGCCAAGACCCCACGCTGTCATTCCTACACCACCATGCTTCAGGCATAGATTTCTTCAATAATTGACTGTTGTAGACAATGTAGTCATTGTCTCTCTTTAAAATTACAAGGGATAAGTACATTATCTTTTTGACTCACCAACTAAACTGTTTTTATGTATCTGTTACCATCAGAGGTGTCTAAACATAAAATAAAAAGCAATTTTATCTGCTTTCAATTGAATTTATATTACTTTTTCATCAGACACTGAGCTCACAGATAATCTTGTATATAAAATACTTCTAGTGACTAAATTATGTCAGCTACGAAATTATGATTATCTGCATTAGAAAGACAATGAACAGACAGTAGTATATATGATTTTTATCATTTATTTTGCACAAAGTATTTGCTACTTGCAAATATTTATGCAATTAACTAAGTATGATATAGCTTAATAATCTAACCATAAGTTGAATCCTATTTCTATATATTTCACTGCTAAATTTTCCACTGACTCTCTGGTCTTCAGCATTTATTTTTTCTTTATTTCATTTTCTCTCACTTTTCTCCACCAACTAAAGACACTACTTACCTCCTTAATAACCTGAAGATGTAAACAGTGGATAAATAATATTGATTTTTTCTGTATTCCATTGTTGAAAACAGAATTCAGTTTTAATTCTTGGAAGTGTTTACCAAAGAATCCATGAAAATTGATCTGAGAAAAGTTCGCACATATAATTACAGGTGTAACTTCAAATTCTGCAAATCATGCTCTGACAAACATAATCATGTTGATTGATTCTTTACTCCATGAGCAATAATAGATCAAAGTCTGGTACAAAATGATAAGCTTGCTTCTGTTTTCTCCTGCATACAAATCAGAAAGGAATATAAGGCAAGGATTTTTAGAAGTCTCCATACTGGTATAAAAAAATATTATGACATCTCATAGACACTGGAGATAAACAAACATAAATAACATTATTTAATTCTTTTCTCCCAAAAATTATTTTAGGTAACCCATTATTAACCAGCAAAGTCAACGTTATAATAAACGTCCTGGATGTCAATGAGTTTCCTCCTGAAATTTCAGTTCCATATGAGACATCTGTATGTGAAAATGCCAAGCCAGGACAGGTATTTCAAATTACTATTTTGCCTTTCCTTTTCTCATTGTTTATAACCATGAAAAATCATGGATTTCAGCAATTGCATCATGTTTAGAATTATTTTGCAAATAAAATGCATTATAAGTATTCATCTTTTGGAATTCTGCTTTTTGACATTTATTTATGGTCCTTTTATTTTATGATCTCTGATTATATGGACCACAGTCACTTGGTACTCTGCAGGGAACAGAAAACAGGAGAAAGAAGCTCTTAATTTTAGACATTCAAATAGAGCTGCAAAATTACGGTCAAGGAAGTAAACACAACAGGCTGGATTACATAATTCTCTGTGTCCTATACACAGAAAAAGAACCCACAATGCCAAAGTCAGTCCTTCTGAAAGCTTGCTTTTATTAACAGTTTCAAATATATACACAGCATGGAAAAACTTCTACAGATATAGAATGTTGTCCAAGGCTTGTAACTTTGCCTGTTCAATTACGAGGTAACTATCAGACATGGAAGGAATATATACAGCCTGCTTTGTCATTACTAAATTCTCTTTATATGTATGTAATAAGTAATCAGCCTATGTGATGCTTTTATTACAGATATGTCTGTGACTTCATATAACATTCCTCTCTTTTTCACTTTTTTATTTCTTGCATGTTCCAGTTACTTCTCAGAAAACTTCAATTAGCTTCTTGTTTAATGGACAAAGCCATTAGTTTTTTCTCCTGACCCTAATAATAGAGAAGGTGATCTTTTACTGGGAAGGTGGAGATAGGCAGTAAACTGGCAATAATTATAAA
Source organism: Tetrao urogallus (assembly GCF_951394365.1). NCBI lineage: Eukaryota > Metazoa > Chordata > Aves > Galliformes > Phasianidae > Tetrao > Tetrao urogallus. The sequence continues at coordinate 73,667,642 of NC_136815.1, read as the reverse complement.
TTTGTTACATATATAATTGCCAAAAATTTTTGGCATAAAAATCTAGATCAGTGGAAATCCTACTATGAAGTATCCTAATTGCACTGTCCTCATCTAAAATCTCATAGATCCCCATCTACTCTGAGACTGAAAAGTTCATGTCCTAATACTCCATCATGCCTAGATGTTGCAGATCTTAAAAACCTCTCCACTTCATCTGAAGACGTAAAATCAGAGTGCAGTACTAGCATGTACTAGTCCTAGCAGTAATATTAGAAGTAACTGATAAAGTGAACCATCTCTAATTAATTAACTTACTTGCAAACAATCACTAGCATTTTGATAAAAGGACAACTATTAGATGCTTCTTTTATTATTATAGGGAAAATTCTTCTGATTTTCTTTCTATATGTGAAAACAAGACCTTCTGAGATATCACAAGATCTCTAGGGACTGTAGCATTTAGACCCCTTACCTCCACTGTCCAAACCATTAGAGGGATGAGAGTAATCCATAAGGATTGCCCTTCACTTGTTTCAATTTTCTCTTTAACAAAATTATGTGTTCTAGAAGTCTTTAGTGAACTGACTTCAAAATTAATCTTAATCTGGTTTCAGGTAATACAGACCGTCACTGCCACAGACAAAGATTTGTCACCAGCTGGGCAAAGGTTTTCCTTCAGACTGTCACCTGAGGCTTCCAACAAACCAAATTTCACAGTCCATGACTACAGAAGTAAGTTGCTTACCCATATACCTCTTTCAGAAAGCAGGCTGTGATTATAATGACAGTTATGATTGCTTTATATTCCAGGCATGCCCATAGAAATTTTATTTTATACATTTCTAATTGTTAATTATCTAGAACAGAAATTAATATAAATTCAGGTCTTACACCTCCTCCCATTTTCAGAGGCCAGGAATTGTCAGAACAACGAAGACTGGGATTTTCTTACAGGCTTGCAAAAACACTGCTACGTGTTTTATTACTTCCTTCAATCGTTCAGTTTATCAGGAAGAACTCATATATCAATACAGGTTTATCTTTAAACAAAGCACTAATACTGCCTTGTTTAAAAACTTCTACTTTTCATACTGATTTCAAAACATGCATCTATCATTCTTTCTGAAGGACACGTAGTCCTATAGGACAATTAGTTCTAAATATGAACAGTGTTGCTGCAACATAATATCCTACAACACTGAATAATTTGTGGATTTACATGATTAACTTCATTGATTTTTTGCCTTCACCTTTTTGTCACTACTTACAGTATTACCTTTACTTTTCATTTGAAGCTTCCACTTAATGGCAAAAATCCAAACTCAACTTTTTTGTTACTTACTTTTCCCTACTTTTCCTTTTGATAGAGAAATCCTTTACTCCAGTTGACAGTCTATATTTTTATATAGAAATTAATAACCAGCATCAACTTTGCAATATTTGTTATGCTGTACTATGTTTCTTGATCATGTGGTACCTCCTCTGATCATATGACTGAAAATGCAACAACTATAATTGAGGTAATGTGACTGATATAATGAGTAATGGTAAAAGCTATCAAACCTACTGCAAAGGCATAGCACCTAATCAGTTCCTTTATGAGATAAGGAGATATGATTATATATGTTTATGCTTGCAAAGATCATGGAGTAGATCCTTCCGGAAGCTATATTAAGGCACGTGTGAGAAGAGGAGGTGATCCAAGGCAGCTAGCATGGCTTCATCAATGGTAAATTGTGCCTGACTAATTTCATGGCCTTCTAAGACAGAGTGGAGGGTGGATGCATCAATGGCCAAGGGACGGGCAAATTATATTTTCTACTTCTATTTAAGACTTTTGAAAAGGTCTCACACTACATCCTTATCTCTAAATTGGAAATATGAATTTGAAGGGTGGACTAATCAGTGAATAAAGAACTCATGAGTGAATTCCATTAAGGTGCATCATAGATAGTTAAAACCAGCTTACAAGTGAGCAGAGAATTTCATTTAACAATTTGTAAATACAGTATGTAATGAAAACATAATAATTCATATTATAAATTGCAGATATGAATCATATTAACTTATTAAATTAAAAATGTGTACTTTTTAGCATTTTTTCAGAGGCCATTCTGACGGAGTACTTATTTTGAGACAGATTTCAGCAAATATAAAGGAGAGTCTTGTAAAGTAATGAAATCCCCTTCTATTCTTGAAAGATTAGATCATTATTCTTCTGAAGTACTTAGCCTAAACAGTTTGACTTCAACATCTATTACTCTCTAAAAATGCTATAGCATTTCAACTTCTAACTATAGTTATGCCAAGCAAGGTTTAAATGTTTTGCATCATTTGTCCCATTAGACCCAATGGTGAATATTGCTTCTTCTTAATAATGCACTACAGTTGCTATTTTCCATTCTCTGCTTAACTATCTGTAGTACTTCTTTGGGTAACTCAGCACAATTTGCTATCTTCTGCTCTTTTTTTGGTAATAACAGAGCATCATTTTTTTTGCTACATCAAGTATACCTCTAGAAAACATAAATGTCATAATTTTTGAGTTTGAGATTGTATTAGTATCAAGGAGGTACTTTGTGAGAGGAATTTTGGCTTTATTTGAGGAATTGATTCTGTTCATCACATTACACTTTTACAGGTAAATACGTATACTAACATTTTTAAACACACCGAGAAGTCTAATAAGCAGTGCTGATCTATAATGATAAAATCATGGGCGTTGTGAAATAACACTAGATGTAATGTGTTTGTAGTGCATCTGAGGAGACCTGATAATGGGGGATATAAGACAGAAGGGATAGACTCTTCAGCAGGATCTGATAGGACAAGGGGAAATGGTTTCAAACTAAAGTAGGGGAGATTTATATTGAATAAAAGGAAGAAAAAAAAAATTAAGATGAGAATAGTGAAGCACTGGAATGTGTTTCCCTTGGAGGTGGTAGCTACCTTGTCCCTAGAGACATTCAAGATCAGACTTTGAGCACTATGATCTAGCTGTAGGTGTTCCTATTCATTGCAGGGGAGTTGGACTAGATGACCTTTAATGGTCCTTTGTCAATTTACATAATTCTATGATTCTAGAACAAATTTTTTCAGGCCTTGTACTCCCCAGAATATAATTTACTGTGAAGAGAGAAAGATAGTGTGCTAACTAAAGGCTCTATTAAAATAGACTGAAGAACCAGAAGCTGGTAAGATGAAGCTGGATTAATTTTTATGCAGTGCAGATGATGAAACAGAGAAAGAATAAGCTGAAGATGGAAGTTGGCTAGATTAGAACAATTTTGAAATACTTTGATTTTTCAAAGCTAATTGTCACTGAACTTGATATGTCTGTATGCCTGTTTGACAAAATAATGACATCTGAAATAAACATTCAGTCAGCCAAGTGCTCTCTGAATTGTAGCCATTCGTAATGTACCTGATTTAGGCTTCTTTTCTTATTGTCCTTATTCAGAACTGCATAACTGTTGAATCCAGGGGCCTTATTTCTTCTACATACTATAAATCTCCAAGAAGGGATAAAATTTATAACACAGACAGCAAATAAAGATATACTAAAGTGTATGGATCGGATGGAAAAATGGTTACTGCTGCAGGCTACCTTCATTCAAATCTGACAGCTAATTGATTGCCTGTTAATTTTATTTCCTTTTTGTTTTCAATGTAATTCTTTTAATCTGCACATCATTTTCTTGCTGCTCTGTTTGATTCAAGAAAAGTTGTGATAACTGACTAGCTACTGGGAAGAAATTACAAAATATAATTTCTAGGAGCTCTGAACTCATTTGTGACTAATTGATGGAAAATGTACTGATTATAGTTCATTACAGTTCATTTCTGTACTCTCAATATGGCAAGAAGGTTGAAAGGGTTTTGTATTTTGCCCAAGCATCTTACTTTCTTTTTTTCAAAAGAAATTGAATGATTTAATGGAGTCTTGATCTAAATCCACCTGCAATTAGAGTCATTTGGAACACAGTCCTGGGCTGGAAATGGTATATTGTTTGATTCTCTGCAAAAAGGAAATCCCTTAGCTACACCAATCAGAATACAATTCTTTTTGTAATGACAAGACAAATACATAAGAGCATGTCGTTCACTGAGTTTCAGAAATGAAACAGCTTCCAGTAGTAAAGTTGATACAAACATCAAGAGTAAATTATGTGCACAATAAAAATCCTATAATGTCTCTCATGTTTTACAGACAACACAGCTGGGATTGAAACCAGGAGAAATGGCTACAGCAGGAGGCAGCAAGAGCTGTATTTTCTTCCAGTGGTAATAGAAGATAGCAGTTACCCTGTCCAGAGCAGTACAAACACAATGACTATCCGGGTTTGCAGATGTGATTCTGATGGTACCATCCTGTCCTGCAATGTGGAAGCAATCTTCTTGCCAGTAGGCCTCAGTACAGGAGCACTGATTGCAATCCTGTTGTGTATTGTTATACTTCTAGGTTAGTTCTCATTATACCCTTTCAAGTATGTTATTCTGACTCACGTGTTAATTAATTTGTGTTCCCATTAGCTTAAACAAATGTTTTAAAAAAACAAAATGTGTGGATGTTCTTGAAAACTTGTGTACTTCTAACTTTCTAGAAAAGCATCCCAAAGTAATGACCAGAAATGTGAATCTGCTAATACCTACATGTTTCTTATTGCATGAAAAGATAAGCTTTCAGTGGAACTTGAGCTGCATTGTTTGTCTGAAACACTTTCGCTGAAATACTCTCCTTGAAAAACTTCAGTTTCTTAAAATTACTAAAGTAAACAAGCCCTACTGACAGTAATAGCAGTAAAAACTTAGTAAAGGCCTTTGTTTAACTTTTAATACCAGCTTGAGAAAAAGAGTGATGAAATGAAAGAGGAGAAAATTATTGTAATGCAGACTGCGACTGGCTAGACCACTGTAGAACTTGACAGAAACGTATTAATTTCAGGCAGGCATGGTTTCCATTACACTGCTTCATCATTTGGATCTATACTACACTTAAATAACATATTGTTTATAGCATACCCAAGGCAGTCCATACCCATCTGCATCCTACATACAGTATGTCTTTAATGAATTGGTAATGAATTAAATCCAACTTTGTAACCTACACAGGTTCATTGTGAGCAGCTTAGTACAAACTAATTCTTAGATATGCTAGACTATGCCCTTTCTTGATGCTAGGGGTCTGCCTAAATCTCATACTAATTGTTGTGTAGATCTATTGGGCAAACAGCAAGAGCTGAGACACTGAATAAAATATATGCATACTTATTTGCATTTGAATGAATATAGTAATTCATAGCTTAAGCAAAGTACTACAGTCTTGGAGTTGCATTAGGAGTTTCTGAGTAGTAGTGGGTAAAATTTAGAATTTTTATTCTGTCTAAAATATTTTTATTGTGAGAAATATGTTTCAAATCAGAATGAGAATGGTAAATGTTCATACTTAAAAAGATTTTAAAAATATACTAAAAAAAAGCCTTACAACAGTTTACTGTGTAAACCCTGTAAACAATCAAGAATGAGATTCAGCTTTCCAAAAGAATCTATTGTGAATAATAGTTTCAGCTATTCAGTGTGAAGAGATCATAGAACCATAGAATGGCTTCAGTTGGAAGGGACCTTAAAGATCATCTAATTCCAACCCCCTTCCATGGTTGCTGACCACTAAATCAGGCACTATGTCAGGCTGCCCGGGGCCCCATCAAACCCAGCCTTGAATGTCTCCAAGGATGAGGCATCCACAGCTTCCCTGATCAGCCTGCTCCAACACACCTCACTCTCAGTGAAAAATTTTCCCTAACATTTAATCTAATTCTCTTGCCTTCTAGTTTATACCATTCCCCCTTGTTTTATCACTATCTGCCTGTGTAAAAAGTCCATTTTCCTTGTTTATAAGCTCCTTTTAAGTACTGGAAGGCTGCAATGAAATGTCACTGAAGCCTTCTTTTCTCCGGGCTGAAGAATCCCACCTCCCTCAGCCTCTCTTCATAGGAAAGGTTCTCCAGTTCTCTTTTCTATGGCCCTTCTCTGGACCTGCTTCAACAGTTCTGCATCTTTCTTATGTTGGGTGCCCCAGATCTGGCTGAAGTACTCCAGATGGTGCCCTACGAGAGCAGAACCTCTCTCTCCCTGCTGGTCACCCCTCTTTATTTTTTTTTTTTTCCAAACTGCAAATGCACTCTGCTGCCATTTGTGAAGCATTTCATCCACCAGGACAAATGATGAATCAATTAGAACTCCATTTTAAGGCAGCATTCTCAGGTCATCTAGTCTCTTTAATACAGAGCAAAGTGCCTAGAACTTCTAAACACTACAGTAGATGTAGTAAAATCATTTAGGCTGTCACCCTTGTGATTAGTTTTTATGATGTGAACTATGAAGAACCTGAACTAGAGAACCTGACAGTTCTAATCCATTGATTATTTACGCTACCCAAGTTTCTGAGTAAATATAAATATTTGAAGTCTGATTTTCGCCCTAAATTTGGTAGGTAATGATGTGGGCCTTCAAGAAAACTGTTTATGTTTCTCTAATGGTCAAATACAATTATGTCAAAGAACTCATCAACTCTGACTCTGATGGATGCTCTCAATGTGTATGACACTAATGAAAATATTTTTATTCCTACTTTCCAGACTAAATTACTGAGATTATGTTAGGAAAAGAGGCTTTGGTCTTTAATAGCTCCCTTCATTCCAATCAATCTAGTAATACTACCTACAAAAACTAATGTATAAATAATGAGAACACCAGTAATGTGCACGACATAAGAGAATGGAATTTCTATCTTTTTTTTTCTGTAATAATGGCAAACTGATAAATCTTAAAGTTTCTTCAGGATTTTCATTATTGCGGTCTTTAAAACTGTACTTGAAGTGATTCTTACTGAGCTCACTTCCACATAAGAAACAGTCAATATATTAACATCAGGAGTTATTTTATGCTATGCACACTGGATCATGAACTTACAATCATTGCAACTCTGTTCTTTATTATATTATTTCACAAATAGCGCTTAGAACTCTATGATTTTTACCAAAGGCAGTTAGGAAATTAAAAAAAAATAATAATAATAATTACCAGTGTACTACTACTAGGTTTCTCATTGCCCAAACCATTGGCAATAAAACCACACCACAAAACAATTTCCTTTGAGTACAAAATCACAGATGGAATGCTCTTCTGGAGATTAACTAGCCCAGCATCCTTTTAGAGAATGGCTGCATTCAGATGAGGCTTGATTATAACTCAGGATAGATGCAACACTACTTCTCGGAGAAACATGATCCAGTGCTTAACCATTATGAGAGGAAAAAACTCATATTTTAATGGAATTTCCTGTATTTCAGCTTTTGCCCATTGTCCATTGTCCTGTCACTAAGCTGAGAAGGCTCAAACTCCCTCTTCTTTACTGCTTTGTCAGGTATTTAAACACACTGATCAAAGATCTCCCTGAGTCTTCTCTTCTACAGGCTGAATGTTTTCAGATTTCAGCTTGTTCTATGTCAGATGCTCCAACCAGAGCATCTTTGTGACTCTTTGAAGGATTTGCTACAGAAAGCCCATGTCTGTCTTTCACTGAGGAGCTGAAGCATGGACTCAGCACTACAGATATGGCCTCAGCAGTGCTGAGCAGAGGGGAAGAATTGTCTCCCTTGACTTGCTAGCAACATTTCTCCTAATACAGCCCAAACTGCTGTTGGCCTTCTTTGCCTCAAAGGCACATTGTTGACTCATAGTGAACTTGCTACCCATCACCATCTCAGTCCTTGTCTACTGAGGTTCTTTCCAGCTAGTCAGGTCGTAGTATTTACTGGTACATAGTTTTATTCCTCTCCTCATATGGGACTTGGCATTTTCCTTTGCTGAACTTCATGGGATTCCTACTGGCCCATTTTTCCAGTCTATTGAGGTACCTCTGAATGATGGCACCAATACCTATTTGTTTATCTCCTGCAAACTTCCAGAGGGTATACGCTGTTCAGGTCATTAATGAAGATGTTAAACAAAACTGGTTCCAGTACCAATTTCTGTGGTACACCACTAGTGATTGGCCTCAAACACCTGGGTGTTGATCACAGCACTCAGAGCCTAACAACCTGTCTAGTTTTGCAGTCGACTTCACTATCTACTTATCCAGTCCATACTTCCTCAGTTTTATATTAAGTTTCTTATGCCACATAGCAGCACTTTGCTAAACTTAGGATAAATAACATCCTCTGCTAATCCACCAGCCACCTCTCTGTAGAATGCTATCTGACAAGTTGAGCACATTTTCCTCTTTGTAAATACATGTTCACTTCTCATCATTTTTCCTGTTTTTAATAGGCTTGTAAATGGTATCCAGAATTATTTCCTCTATCGCTTCTGTCAGGATCAGATGTGAGACTCACTGGCTTGTAGTTCCCTCAGTCATTCTTCTTGCCCCTTTTTAAGATAATGATGACAATTTCTTCAGTCCTCAGAAACTTCTCATAGTACCACAACATTTCAAATTTAATTTCCAATGGCCTTGTAATGTCAGTCATCTCCCTCACTACAGTTTACATCCTGTCAAAGTTACTGTCCATGTATGCATCCAATTTTTTTAAGTTTTCCTTAACCTTTTCCTCTTCCATCAGAATAAATTTTTCTGGCTCCAAATTTTCCCTCTGGTTTCAGGGATCTCTGTCTTATGAATAAAGACAGAGGCAAAGAAACCATTCAGCACCTTTGCTTCTCCTGCCTTTGCTTGGTTTCCTGCTTATTAAGATGAAACACTATTGAGCTTGGAAGAGGTGATAGCTGAAAACCAACCAGATCTACAGGACTCCTTTTCCTTCCAGAAACATATCACGTATCACAGGTCATTCTTCAAAATTCAGAGAGGCAAAAAAATGTATAAATAACTGAACTTAGACTTTTTTTTGTCCATCTCAGAAATTCCTATTTATTTATTTTTCTCTTCAACAATGCTTTGTTGTGGTTGTTGTTTTGGTTTTCCATTCATTTTGTTTTCTCGACAGGGTAAGTGGAGGTTTGCTGGGTTAAGTTTAGGTTGGATGTCAGAAAAAATTCTTTAGAGAAAGGGTAGTTAAGCACTGGAATAGGCTCCCCAGGGAGGTGGTTGAGTCATCATTCCTGAATGTGTTTAGAAAACATTTGATGTGGTGGACGTATTTAGTGGAGGTTGTTAGAGTTAGGGTAGTATGGTTAGACTTGATGATCTTTTTAAGGTCTTTTCCAACCTGAGCAATTCTATGATTCTATGATTCTATGATTCTATAATGTCAAAAATCGGGAATTTTTCTCTATTAAGCTATGGAACACATTTAAAAAAGAATCCCATCTCTCTGTATCTGAACTGAAAGTCCTATCCACCCCTACTTTTTGCATAAAGCAAGACAGTTTGTTACTTCCTTCACAGCAAGCACTAAAGAAAGATTCATACATCAAACAGCAAATGACTTTTTATTGGATAGAGCACTGCTGTTTTTATGATAATAGCAGGAGTCTATCTTCTAAGGAAAAAAAATCCTTTTGATTGCTTGCAGCTTTCAAAGGAAGTATAATGATATGTCATCAGAGTACCAAATTATTTCTATGCATGTCTTAACTTCAGTTTTCTGTCATTACAGTCATTGTAGTACTATATGTAGCACTGCGGAGGCAGAAGAAAAAGGACACCCTGATGACCTCTAAAGAAGACATCAGAGATAATGTTATCCATTATGATGATGAAGGAGGTGGAGAGGAGGACACCCAAGCTTTCGACATTGGTGCTCTGAGGAATCCCAAAGTGATTGAAGATAACAAAATGCGCAGGGACATAAAACCAGACACCTTGCGTTTTCCACGTCAGAGACCACCAGTGGAAGACAACACAGACATAAGAGATTTCATTAATCAAAGGCTGCAGGAAAATGATGTTGATCCAACTGCACCCCCTTATGACTCCTTGGCAACCTATGCTTATGAAGGAAATGGGTCTGTTGCAGAGTCCCTCAGCTCTATAGAATCCCTTACTACAGAGGCAGACCAGGATTACGACTATCTGAGTGACTGGGGACCTCGTTTTAAGATCTTGGCAGACATGTTTGGAGAAGAAGAAAGTTATAACCCTGATAAAGTCACTTAAGAACAAATACATCAGTGAAATAAAAAGAAAAGCAAACCAACAACAAATAAAAAAGATAAACCTAAGCTTTATAATAGGACAGGATTCCTTTGATTATAAAAGACAGCAATTGTTTCCAGCAAGTTACTACGTTTATCATACTGTCAGTTTTTGTTTGATCTGCAAAGAAGAGATAAATCCTGTAATATACACAGTTTTTTGTTGTTCTTATTTTGTTACTCTGGAATTACACTGAGACAAGCTCAGGCCTACAAGGTACAGTTTACTGACTGACTTAGAAAGAAGATAGCTTTCTGGCATCATGGTGGAAGAGTGGTAGCTTTTTCGTAATTCCACTAAAGTGCCTATTGAAACTTTTATCATTTAAGTGGTAAAGAGTCTGCTGTGATGGTGTTACAAAACTGAATGAGAATTGGACATGAACTTTAAGACAAGAAGCAATAGCAACATGCTGACTTCTTATCGAACAAAAATGGAGATAACTTCCCGGAGTATATCTAATGATTAAAACTAAGAGGGATGTACATTGTGTTCAGGCGTTATATTTCTGGGTTTTTTTAAAGAAGAAAACACTATGTCAAGGCATTATATTTCTTCTTTTCACTGAAAATTGAAATTTAAAATGCTATTGCTGACTGAAGATGTAAAGCCAAAATTAAAAAGATTTTAGCATACATCAATGAATATTTAAAAGTTCGTGAAAATATTTCATTTTTTTCCAGAATAATAAAAGATGAAAGCAGCTACTCCTTTACATGAAGGAAATTTCCCTTTTTAAAAATGTGACTATTATTAGAAAATTAAATAGATTTTTTTTTTTAATTTCTGTTTGTTTCTTTGTTTGTTTAGGAATATTGTTGTATTTTTAGTACTAAGTCATTTTTTTTTCCCTTGTAATTATCACTGAACTAATACATGTAAAGAACTCCACATCCATTTTCTTTGCAACTAGTTTGTTCGTCTTTGGATACTGTAGAAATACATACTACAGAGATAATTATTATTTCAACCAATCACCTGCTACAGTTCACCATTATATTTTAGTGTCAGACCCTTATTAAAAATTGAAATTCTTATTATGTGATTTTGTTCTTCATAAAATCATAGAGTGGTTTGAGTTGTAAGGGACCTTAAAATCACCTAGCTTCACCTTGTCTGACATTGGCAGGGACCCCTTCCACTACAGACTGCTACAAAGACCAATCCAATCTGCTCTTGAACACTTATGTGAATCGGACATTCATGACTTCTCTGGGCAAGTTTTTGGTGCCTCACCATCCTCATATTAATAATTTCTTCCTAATATGTACTCTATTTTTTTTGTTCAAAATCATGACACATTGTCCTAATGAAATCTATTCCTTGACAAAATATTAACAGACAGAACAAAAACATAAGATGGTATAATTCTCCACTTTTTATGTTCATACCCATTTATAAACATAGCTGTGCAAATAACAGAATTGCATATATTTGCAAGGCACTGTGCCTTGGAAGAGCACTTGTAAACTATTTCATTTGATTTTTTTTTCCGAGGATTTAAGAAATATACATTTTCTAAGACAATGGTTTATAGCCCCTGAAGTGTATGTATACCTATATTCTCCTTCTAAAATCTCTGCCATGCTATACAATATGCTCAAGCTCTACTCATAATTACTGGCAGCAGCAAGGTGAACCTAAGTCTTTCAGGTCTACAACTTAGTTTTTGTGCCACTGAAGAATTAATAGCTACCAGATACACTTAGATCACATATCTGATTAACATACCCAAAGTACCCTCTACTCTTGTTGAAATGAAAAGGTATTACAAAGTTGTATAAATGACTCTTCCAATAAGACTTAAAAATTCATGTTGCTTAAATAAATTTAGAGTTATATGGCAAAATTGGACAGGGTTGCATTAAAATCACTGTCAGTGCAGATTATACCAGCAGAGAGCAGAGGTGTAATGCAGGACACAGTAACAGAAAATGTTTTGTATTGGTGGGCTTGTGTTTATCTTTTTCATTATTAGTCAAAGTAGTTTATGTTCCTTCGATGACAAACTAAGGCAACAAAATCTCTCACCAAATATTAGGGAAGCAGATGGATTAGCAAGGCCCATTTACTACCATAACAATTTTAGTTTCGAAGCTGCTGTTTTTAATTTTTGTGCAAGATAGCATAGCAAGATCAACCACTGCAGAGTAGACCTCAAGCAGAACTCTTAAAAAAATGTTTACAAATGTGTAATCTTAAGGTCAATTTCTGCTCTTTGTAACTGTATTAGTCCTTTACAAGTATTATGCAAGTAAAATCAATGAAAGTGATACTGAGTGAACAGGAAAGCTCTCAAAGAGCTCAGAGCATTTGCTGTGAGCAGGACAGTCTGTACAGGAACCTAACATCTAAAATGTAATTTAATCATGCTATTACACAAAATTCAGATACAACAGTAGTTGCTTTATGCTGAATTACTGACAAATTGAATATCAAATGCGTATTTTTGACATTCAAGAGCTTTGTAATTGAGATGTTTCAATCACATAATTAATAAGCCTCCAGGAAGATTAAAAAAAAAAAAAAAAGGGTTATATAATTACAGATGCAGTTATGCTATAAAATCTTAATTAAAATATAAGACTTTTTTCAAAGGGTGATCAAACTATTTTAAATTAAAGAAGGTACTTTTTTTTGTAAACAGATCTATGAACCTAAGAAAAATCTTCACTTTATACTCACACATTATCTGGGACCCAATGGATTTGTGTTTTATTCCATGTTCTATCACTCTCTTTCTAAAAGATGCATGCCAGATTTTAAGACTTTGTTTTTTAAAAGGTAATTAAGCAGATATGAAGTTTATAAGATTTAAATAAGATATCTGAGATGACATGAAGTCAGTGGGACTAAGAACCCCAGTGCATTTGTGAATTGTACTAGGTATGTACTTTTGTTTTTAAGCACTGTAGCTTTGAAAAATCCCTAGAAAGACTTGTATAATCCATATCTCACAGTTGTCTTTCTCTGGACTATGGAAAGAGCCATAAAATCTCATTGTATGAGTAGTGACAGGAAACTGTTTACGAAAAAGTTTAAAAGGCACTGAAGTGGCAGACTCAAGAAAAATGCTTTTCATTCTAATTTCCAAACATAAGATACTGGTGCACAAATATTTGGCATCATCTTAAATGTCTGAACAGTGCCCCCCTCAAAACACAAAACATTCTGTAAAATGCCTTCAAGTAATCTAGTTTGTAAGATTATATTGTGGACATACAGAACTGAAGACGAATTTATAACAATACTTTGAAAGAAATTTTATGTAGGAAAAAGACTTTTGTGTCCTGAAAACATCATGAGTTAGAATAGTTCAGACCATTTCATTGAATATAAAAGATTATTAATACATGGATATAAGTGTGCTACCTCACAAATCTGAAAATATTGTTATTCTTGAAATGCAGATTTACAATTTTGTGAGATAACAAAGATTTGGAAAGCAATGACAGTAGACAATGTCTGTGGCACAAAGGTCTGTTTGAATATTTTATACTTCCAAAATTTTTACTAATACAAATTTTATAAGTTTGCTCTGAATTTTGCTGTTTGAAAATAAAATTAGTTGATGAGGATTTACTCTGAGTTATGAAAGCAAAGTTCATTATTATGGAGCAAAGAACAACAAATGATTCAAAATATTATGGATAATATTATTCTAGACAATACCCTGCAAATGTTTTTGTCTTAACAATAAGATGTCAATTTCCAGATAAACACAACTGATCTTTCACAGAATTAAAAAATACCATTTAGCCAATGCAATACAAAAATTTCTCTCCATTACCATTTTGAAAGAGTTCTTATGACTGTGTTGTATTAAGTAACAAAATGCTATTAAGTGAATACAGAAAGAAAATACAATAATATTTTGGGTTGCTGGCATTTCATATGATGTTAGTGCCTGTTTTATTTGCTGAGATTTGAGATTTGAGCCTGTAAGTTATTTACTGTTGTCTTTTTTTTTTTAAATCATTATTAACGTTCCAATCCTGTGTGTATAGAAATATTTTTGAGCTTTACTAAACTTTGTAAAACAAATAATGAAATAAGCCCTAAAACAACCTTATGGAAGTGACATTAACTGTAAATGAAAATCAAACTTTATATTAAACCCTTCCAAACCTTCTCCTAATGGGAAATCCATAACAACCTGATTCCTTTTCTCATTTAAATCAAGACAGAACAGGAGAAACATTTGCTATTTTCAGCAAAATTAAGATAAGCTGTTGGTTGTTGATGATTGTTGTTTGTTTGTTTGTTGATATTCTGTTTGCTTCAATTATAAACCTCCTCTGCAAAACTGCAATGAGAAACACTTTTGGAAAAAAAAAAAAAAAAAATTGTGGAGTTTACAAAAATCTATGTGCAAAGGAGTACATGATTTATTAAGCCAAAACTGGAAAATGTAGCCAGCATGCTCCACAGGAAATGTTAGAATGAAATCAAGGCACTCTGCATACTGCCTTTGTCCATGCTAATGCTGAGACATTCATAGGCATGTTTTCACTGAAAACATGTATATATTAATTATATTAATTATTAGTTATGTTATTTTATTGAAAAAATGATACAAAATTATGTCAATTATATTTGAGCAACTCTAGGCACAGGAACAGGAACTACACTTTCAACAAGAGATATGTTTTTAAAAAAACACATGGATTTCCTCAAGCATGGATGTAAAGCTTCTAAATTTAAATATGACACACAGGACAAGCAAATGTGAAGAAAGGACACCAAAACAAATGTGGTATAGAATCAGAAAAATCGTCCATTTTTTTTAAAGCATCAGTCAACATATTTTGAATGAATTTCCATGAAAAATAGAAAAAACTAACAAAAAATTAAAGAATTTAATTAGTCAGTAAAATCCTATTTTCTAAACATATATTTCTTTCATAAAACCTACGTTTTCTAAATTTTGGAATCAGGCTAGTACATTCAGGAAAATAGAGGAAATAATTTAGTCGTCTGGATCTGGTGGCATCTAATTTCACTTATATTTGTATAGTTTGTTGATTTTTTTCCCCCAGTCATCTTACAGTCATTTTTGTTATAGAAGAGTAGGACTGAAAACAAGAAAAAACACAATGCATTCAATCATATTTTATAACATTTTCATTCTAGACTGTTAAGTTTTAAAATCAAATGTTGAGCATTTTTAACAAATATTGAAAACTGATTTCAAAGCATCTCAAGGAATCCAAAGAAACCATTTCATCATTACTTTGTTTCTAATATAAAGACTCAGAAGAAGATTACTTGGTTTGATAAGATGGTGCAAAAACATTTTTTGGTGGATATAGCCTCTGTCCAAAGTACAACTATGTTGTCCTGTGAACATGTGCTGAAAGATTAAGAAGGAATTTAGCAAGACTTCTTGCTGGTTTAAAGCCTTGGTTAACACCACAAAGCAGTCTTTCACCACCTACTTTTTCACTAGCCAGGAGTAATACCTCTTATATCTAACAATACATATGTGGCAGAGCCAGCATAACTGGCTGGAAAATGTTATACAACTAAGAAACTATGCAAACAGGTTGGGATACAAACACAGATCCCAGACTAAGTTATAGCTAGATTTAGGTCCTCTTCAGGAACAATGGTTCAGTTTATTTTGCATGCTTCTATCTGAAATAATCTCCATTTTTACAGAAAATCTGACAGTGGATACTTCAGATACCAAAGCTTTTGATCTATGGTCACTGATATATCATTATTTCTATTGGAAATGCCCACTAGTATCCTGAATTAGTATTATATTCTGTTCCGAAATGTAAGTGAGAGTACTTGTGCTCATTACTCCTGATCATTTAAGGGAACTTTCCTAGATGTAGGCTGCAGCAATTAATTTCTTGTCTGACCACTAGACCACTAGTTTACACTTTTGTGAAACATTTATTGAAGCACCCAAAATAGATCTGCTATCATTACAAACCTTGTTGCACTTTGCTTGGTGTTTTATTTTTTTCCTCTTGCGTATTCCTTTGATTAAATTATCCTTATACCAACCTGTGAGTCTTTTTTAACACCATATTTTCTCCTTTCCCACCTCCCTTGGGGAGGTGGAGGAAGAGAACAGTGGTGGTGGAGTTTAGTTGGGCATTATCATTGGGCATTGAAAGCATCACAATGTTGAAGACAAATCATGATGTCAAATATGGCTGGATGAGAAATCCAACTAGCAATGTGGTGCCAGACCTTACTACTGATATTGCTGATACTACTAACCTTATCAGTATCAGCAGCATCTGGAAAGGACATGGATTAGCACACAGATGCCTCAGACTACAGAAAAAAAAAAAAAAAAAAAAAAAAAAAAAAAGGTGCTGGAGAGAAATTACTGTCTGGTAAACTGCTGAAGAAGAGAAGTACAAGCTGCAGCCTTGCAGCATGCAACTGAGACCTGGCAAGAAATTGCAATATCAGGACAGATTTCTACAGTTACAACCACCCTAAACAGCTCAACAAGGATCTGCAGCAACTGAATGAATTCAAGAAATTTCATTTTTCCTAACATAATCCCACAGGTGAAAAGATGATGCCCATTTGTCCTTCTAGCTGCTATCTGTATGGAAAAATCTTCCCAGCAAGAATCTTCAGAGAAGACAAGCCAGATAGAAATAATACAGATACTTTTAATTTGCTCCAGCACTGCCAGGTTAATGACTTACTTGAAAAAAAAAAAAAGTTTATATTTTCACTTGTACACACAACTGCAGAATATAAATTTCTGCTACAAAGATTTAGTTCCCTGAGCAAACAAGGAGAACTCATTCCCTCCCAAAGAACTCATACTCTCCTAAAGAAGAATTAGTAGAAGGAAAATAAAAATAAACAAACAAACAAAATGAAACGGAACCAAAACAAAAAACAACACTGCTATTTCTGAAGGACTGAGAATTCTGATTATGGGCTTTGGGAGTTAATAGGTATGACAAAGGGACTGTGGAAGGAAGGGAGAGACATATCATTCATCACTACACGCTCTGTTGGAGTATTGGCATTATAGTCACTTGACAGTTTATATTAGCACTAATATGAAAAATATAATGTGTATCACAATAACAGCAGAGGACAAAAAACTATAATAATATTATTAAAAAATATAAAAATTATAATAATATAATACTTAAAAATTAATGATTATTTTCTTCTTTTATGTGACTTATAATCACATTTAATTCCCAGAAGAGCTCAGCTTCTGCGGCTACAAATATTTCATAATCCATGTAATGTTCTTATTGGTCATCAGTGTAGTTGCAGAAAACAGCATTGTCCTAGTTGATGAGTACGAAGTGAAGAAGCATGAAACATGGGAATTTCACCAGCTTTCTAACAAAGCCTGCGTAACACCACTGGCGTGTCAATATGCACAGCTGCCAGGTTTTAGAATGTTCATTTGCAACAAAATCTTTCTGTTTTAGAGGAATCTAATTTCTAATTTTGATGTAAATTTTGATTCATCTATTGTGTTTAGTTGTGATATTGTATGTTAAAGAGGTCTGCAGGCCATTCATGCTTTCTCTAAATTTTATTCAAGTTTTTTCACATTTACCCTCTAAAAGCTATAAATACTAGAAGTAAACAAATAGAAACCTGAAATACATGCTCTTTCAATTGAAGATACATTTATTCTGGAAAGGCATTAGATTCTCTCAGGTCAATTTACATAGATTTTCTATTTGTAGAACTTACTGAGAATTGAGACAATAAAAACTACAGTGTCTGGATGTTTGTAGTCAATACAACAGAAAAAAAACCACATGTGAATGTGAACAGTATGTGAAGAAATAATACTAAGCAGCAGTGCAATTTTACATGCTCTCCATCTTAGATTCAAAGGAGAATTTTTTTATATATAACATGATTCAGTTCCCATCAGCCATACTGCGAAGAAAGCAAGAATATAAAATATCTACTAATCGGTTTGGGGATCACAAGTTAATGTTGTAAATGTCTTTTGAAAACCAATTAATCATCCTCATAGTGAGAGACTGCTCATAATCCATATATGGCACTTCTAAAATATATATAGGAAAGGAAAAATGGAAGAACAGAAGGGAAAGAAAGAGTGGAAGAAACAAAAAGTGGAAAAATAACAAACCCTATCTGACATATTTAGTAGTGACAATGGCTTATGCAGCACTCTTAGAACTCCGGTCTTTGCTGTTCTGGTAGATTAAGGAGTCCTCTCAAGCAGCTAGGAAAGAGGTCTTGGTTTGTTGAAGCAGTGGATCAATATACTTTTGTTACAATACATTCAAATTTCCAGTATCTAGTGGGGTTTCAGTTTAACAGGTACTCCTTAATAAGTAATTAATAGCAGGTGATATTAGAGATTTCTATCTGACTTAATAATTGTTTCAGTTTTATTAAGATAAATATTTGTTTGACATAATATGCATGCCTGCTTATTTCACAAAAATAATGTTATATGTGGCAAATTAACCTTAAAGTAGTAATTTAACTTCTATGACTAGAATTTACTAAAATATTAACAAATAAGATCCCAAAATGGTGATTTAACTTAACCATTTTTAAAAAACTTGCTAATAGGTTACAGATACAAAGACTGAAATTTGTTGTTACCTTATTTTCAATAATGGAATTCCCTTCAACTCTAGAAGAGTCAATATTTTATTTTAAATCAGAATAAAATTGAATAAGAATTAATACTACCAGTGCTATATTTACTCTGCTCATGGCTGAGCGGTTGGGTAAATGATCTTAAAGGTTCCTTCCAACCCAAGCCATTTTATGGCTCTATGATTCTAAATTCTATAGAAGTACAATTTCTTAACCTGTTCAGTTTGTAGCCCACTCATATTTCATATTAAGTACTTGCTACGCTGTCTGCCAGAATTCACTGGCTCACACCAGCTGTTCCCTCCATTTCCCTGAACAAAGTAAAGATTTTCCAGCATTATTTTTTGCTATAGTCTGTTATGTCTTACTTGTCTTGAGCTTTTCAAATGCTGTTATGCAAGAGGATTATTGTTCAGAAAATACACATATGTTTTAAAAAGCATGGTATCAGGCTTTATGGAGTTTTTCTAGATGTATAATCTATAGTCCTACACTAGCCTCACAGACAATGGTGCTTTTTATAATGAAGTCACTTGAGTTTTCTCAAAACTCAACAGAAACAACAATGTAACAGCTTAGCAATTTTGTATCAGCTAAAGAGCAATCAACAGGCTCTGAAATCTTATCAAAATTATCAGACTGGAAAGAGAGGCTTCAATCCCACCAAAGCAGCACTGTATGATGCATATTAACACTGCAGAGGGCTCTGTGCACTTCACAAACATACCTACATTAATAGCAAGTACCTGAAAATAGCTCTTCACAATTCCTCTATTTAGTATAACGTTTCTCCTTCTAAGCGATCATGACTTTATTAAGAGCAATGGACTTAATTCAACTATGACAAAAACTGCTGATTACTCCAAGTCAGTAATAGTTATGACTGCTCATTTATGAGCTGAATTGTCAGGAAAAAAGTAATTTTGTGGTGATGGTAAAAGGAGAATCCCCTATACCACTGCAGAAGGCACTGCAGAAGTACTGCAAGCCTTCTGCACACCAGGCACACATCAACTTACAGAATTGTGGAGTTTCATAACTTGTCTTTAGTTCTGACTTGTAGGGGTAACAATTAATGCTCACTGTAGGACAGTTGGAGAATATTATACTCTGAGTAGAAGGATCGTTACAGGGTTATGTGAGAAATCCAAAGGGAAACACTAATTTTGGAAAAGGGCAAAATATTTCACTGTATAAGAAAGGGAAAAAAGGAAAAAAGGAACAGAGTACTTTCTAGAGAGATCCTCTATTCAAGAAATCCAAACAGTCCTCACCTCACCCACACTTTTATTCTATTACAGTTTCATCAAGTATACTTTATAAAGATTAAATGAATAAACGTGAAGACATTTAAAGTGTTCTTAAATCATTATTTTTGACATACTCAAATAATGAAATGTATTGAGTTCTGTGAAATGGATATAGATACCGATAAGTATATATAGACTTTGGATTTTGAACTGATTTAGTACAGCTGGCTGGGAAATTAAGGGGAAAAAAAAGGCCTTTCTCTTATTGGTAAATGATTATATTGCAGATACTGCCAAAGAAGAGGAAAAATTATTTTTGCCTTTAATTTAAGGGTAGTTTTGTAAACCCATTCATTTCTAAAGATATGTTGTGCCTAAATTTTGGCAATGATTATATTATGGATGGAAATTAAATTTACCTGTGGTCTTCCAAAGATCCTTAGTATTGTCCTTTAATATCAATATTTAAGAGTTCTGGAGATAGCTGATTTAGCTTCTTTTTTAATAATTCAGAATACATTCCTGTCCCGAATTTCCCTGTTCTCAATTACTATTCTGTATGATTTTTTTAAATCAGTCTAATTTTTATTCATATTATGTAACTCTCAAGTAAGAAAAAGGCTTACCTGGTTCCTGTCTCTTCAAATGTGGTTGTTCTTGCTCTATACTATCCTCTAGGAATACAGGAAAATAAACAACTACAAAAACACCTACATTGAACACAAACACTGTGCTATGAGGCACAACTTGTTTCCATAAAACTTCACAGATGTAAATGCGCTAGATCCACATTTGCTAAGTTCAGTCACACAGTCTAGAGGTTACTTACTGCATAACACATTTTATATTCCAGATATTCAAACAAGATTCATTCTCTGGAACACTCAGTTGGATTCACAAAAGTTTGATTTATTTTGATTCATTTATGGGTAGGAGCTCAAAAGGGTTGTCTAAAAATTTTACTAAAAACCAATGTGAAATATGTAGAAGTAACTACGCACAAGTTGTACGTGCTTTCTAAAAGAAACTCAACTTACCAAGAAGGTTTTTTTGTTTTGTTCTGTTTTTTCTTATCTCCATTTTTCAGCTGTTTTGTCTTATGTAGATTCTAGTATTATATATCTATAGCCTGTTATGACAAAGATAGAGATGGCTGTTGCTGGTCCCAGCTTTTTTTAGTAATTTTTTAGTAATTGTATACAGTGATCTTTAAGAATGGAGAAGAAGAAAAGTTTTGCAAAGCTTTCATTTTGGCTTGATTCTGTTCAGTGCTTTCACACACACTTTTGTGGCAAATCAAGAACTAACTCTACAACTGAAAATCATACTTTTAAAGGCAGGAATTTGTCCATACTGACCTGAATCCTGTTAGGAATAACCGACAAATAACCAGACCAAAATGCACTTTCTTAAACTCACAAAACTTTACTGCTTTACATTTATCCTAGTGATAATAAGTTGGGCTATGAAGAAATGTGTGCTACTACATTTTAGAAGTCTTACTGACTGTTTAAGACTATGCACAATTAACTGACATTGACTGGCTCTGTATGAGAAAGACAGGTTTTTGACATGTTTTACTATGCTAGAAAATCTCTTCTGCAGCCTGCTTTATCACGAAGGACAGGGAACTACAGGGATTAACAGCCTGAATTGAAAGACAGAGAATTTTTTGAGCTCTCAAGACAGAAAGTTACATATACCACCTGGAATTATCACCAGGGTACATGCAATAATATATGAGCCTATACTTTCTGCATCAGAAATGAGTATGAAAATGTAAAAATGTATGAAGAAAAAATAATATTTTATCTGCTGCACAGTAGATTTCTTAAAAATGATAACAGCGCTGTTATGGATATGTGTATAACACCAAATTCATACACCTATTTCCATTTTTTCCCTGTTCTTTAACACAAACAGTTTTGTTCTCCACTGTAGAAATTAATGAATCCCAGAGAAAGCCATTTCTCAATGAAAAACAAGCTCAAGCACATGCTAGAATGAGTTTCTGGGATAATGATTTGCAGACCTTAAATGTGTACTGAAGGAGCCAGTTTATAACACAAAATAAAACAAAACAAAACAAACAAACAAACAAAAAAAAACCGGAACAACCCCCTCCTACTCCTCTTTCACTCCCAACATTTAATTTCACGTATTTCCTTTCCTTTTGGTTCTATTTTCTCAGGATGACTTAGTCTCTTCTCCCCTGAAACAAGATAGGTTCCTCTAGTGTTTGATCAAGGGACTAAATAATTGCACCCAAAATACAGGCCAAAGTACCTTTGTCTCTTAAAATTCTCTATCTGTGGAAATTCTCCCACTAGCATAACAGAATTAAACCCATATTTTGCCTCTCAGTCCTCTTTGAAGATTTTTGGATGTGCTATGACTATACATGCTACACATGCTATGGGTTTATCTGCCAGACTTGGTTCTACAGCAGTACCTGTGAAATGCAGACAATACATTTATCTGTTGGCTGTTCAATATCATACATCTCCCTGTGACTCCTTCCTATTTCCAGCTGAGAAAAATAATACCTTTCAACCTCAGAGGAAAGAAAATATATTAATTTTTAGTTAACAAAACTTGTGAAGTAAGGGAAGATATATAAGAACATAAATACAATGATAACTCCGCTACTGCTCAGTGAAAGTGTACTTTCAAAACATTTCTTCCTGTATTATTTCTGGCCAGAAAACCCTATTTTTTGTATGTTTGTGTGTTTGTGTGAATTATACATTTGATTCTGCAAAAACAACTTAAATTGAATTGAAGATAAGTCTTGCCCAATTTCAGAGGAATGTTTGAACTGTTCGTGAGAAAATGTCTAATTACAAATGTAATCTTTGTCCTTCCCATCCAGCCCCATAATTCATATTGAAAACCTTTGCTTTTTAAAGAATTTTCAGATAAACTTTTAGACAAAAAAAAAAAGCACAAAATTCAATTTTAAAGAAACAGAAATACTGTTTTTTTAGACCTAGAGTTCCATGCTTTTGTGTCTGAAAGCAAGATGCACATTGTTATTTACACATGCAAAAAACATGCAGTTCTTAATAAAATCAAAAAAAGAATAACAGAAACGTTATGGGCTAAATCCGTGGGGGAGTACGTTAGCATGTACAAGTAGCTATCTATGCCTAACTACATGGATCTAGAATCACTTTCACCATTTCAGATTTCAGCTTACTGCCAAAAATCTTAATTAGTTTTGAAAACAATTTAAAATGTTCCCCAAAGGAAAAACACAAGACCATAATTACATTGCAGCTTCTATAAGAATAAGAAAGAGGATATGGCCCTGCTTGTTGTCTGCATTTAATTTCTCTAAGCTCTTAAATTATATCTTAAATCTTGTCTTCACTAATTGCTAATCCAGTCATATTTGTCACACTTAAAAGTCTAAATTTTTAATACGAAAATGTTACCAGTAGATGAATAGATAGCAAAATCATGTGTCGGCCTTACTGTCATCTCCTTCAACACTCTTTTAATAAATGTTAATAAATTTTGAAAACTATTCAACAGTGAGTCCTCATAGTGACAGTGTTTGGAAGGAGAAATGTTGAATGTGTATGTGGAAGGTAAATAGTTCCTTCTAGTGAGTTCAAAGATTATTTGTTCATTTAACAGTATGTGGAAATTTCATGTATGTTTTAAAAATAATCCCATTTATATGCTAATATGGAGGGAAAGGGATGGGAGGAGACATTCAAAATAAACTACAATAGTGTTCCCTGTGGGTCTAAAAAAACGTACTGAATGGATGTTGGTGTTTTTTTTTTTCTTTCCATAATTTTTTCCTTTTTTAGTGGAATAAATTCAAAGGAAAATAATCAAATATACAAAAAGTAGTGATTCTTTCATCTTCAGTATCTTGATGACTCAGCATTTCATGACATTCTTCTCACCTTTTTATCATCTTACCTCTTTCAGTCTTCCTTGTCAATTCCTACACTATTGTACTGTATTGTATTATTGGTATACTGTTTGTTATCTGTACAAGTGATAAAGATAGAATACCATACCTCATATCTTCTACATTTCTTCTTTAGGTGGCTTAGTCTAGCTGCAGTGCCAAGTTCCCTTACAATGTTCAGATCCTATATACTGTTGATTTCCCCTTCCTCATGCTCAAACCTATACTCTTCTCTTTGACTTTCTTGCTATAATTTTTTATGTCAGTTTTTGATTGTCAAAGGCTCTTTTGGTTTATATTCCACACCTTTAGCAATTTACTTAGAAACTACTATGCTCTTCCAAAGAGGCATTGTATCTCAGTTTTCAGCATCTAGTTTTGCTCTTGAAAACTTGCAGACATGATATACAGTATTTATAGTATATATATAGTATATATATATATAGCACATACATTTATAATGTTTCTAATTATTGTGATTTACAGACAGAGAATATGAGCACAATTTTAGATAGATCTGGTCAACACAATGAATATTAATGAGAAATTCCACAATTAATTGCTTATAAAACTAATCATTTTGTAAATATCAAGTTTTTTTCCCTTGAGCTAGTATCCCATTTAGAAAAACCAATTCTAGCAATCTTCTGACGGTTCCATGTTCTGTGGCATTGGAGCTAAATCACTGCAGTGAATTCTTTCAGACATGAAAGGCATGTACAGAGATAAGTGTTAATTAAAAATGCTCAGAGGTGCAGAAATGTTCACTACAGCATTTACTCTTGTTTTAAGCTAGAAGAAGCTGTTACATTAAAAATTGTGAGTCATGCTTAGTTCTCACATGCACATATGAATTATTTTCATGTAAACAATGGTTTGTCATTGACTTATTTTATTTTAACTTCTACATTAACAACCAGAACATTAGAATTGCATCAATTTTAAGGAGTAATTTCTTTTTCATTAGCTGCAGAGAATAATTACCTTTTCTATTTTGCTAGCTGAAAATGAATGAATCTATTTTGAGCTCTATTAATTGTATTAGTTCTTACAAACAGCGGCAATAACATCAAAGATGTAATGCTGCTTTCTCTCAGTCAAGCATTAAGAACTGAGTTTTAAGAAAATGTTGATACTGGCATTACAAGTTCCTAAACTTTTATAGTCTGATTCTAAGTCTCTTCCTGTATTTCAGTTTCTGATTTCAGAGGCAGCAGGTCTTAAACGAAGTATTATGTGCTGTAACTTTTTAACACTGCATTATCATAATAAAGGATTGTAAATATTTGTTTCATACAAGAAATTCCATCAATATACTGATCAGCTTATAACATTAGGTATATATTTATTAGCCCCTTACTTTCACAGTTAGGTTTGCTATTATTGTGCATGTGGCAGTGACAACCTTCTGAGTTTAAAGCCTTCCTACCCACAGCATAAATAGATAATACATTCTATCTATGTCTGTTTGGCTTGGTTGGTTTTCATGTGTATTTGTCTGCTGTTTGTGGTGGTGATATTTGTTTTGGTCTTATGCCATGTTTTACTAAAAAGTGAACTGAAGAAGTTGACTACATAAGATGCCTAGGAGAAAGTTCTGTATACGAGGATTTATTCACCTCTTCTAGAATGAGTAAAGTTTCTAAGTGAAAGATGCTGAGAAAACTAATATCTTAGATGTGTGTAGATCTACATCTCAGTAATAGAAGGTCTAATTCAATTTACAGTTAAACTTCAGTCTGTGATTATTGACTTGCTGAGAAGCACTGTGCTCTTGCTTCAAAGATTAATCAGACTTGTCCCAGAAATAACCTAGTCAACTCCACTTGAAAAGGTATTGAATAATGAAGAAAATCACAGCAAGACATTCAGCAAAATAGAAGAGTGGAAAATGTCAAATCAGCATGACTTTCATGTTTATGGAATGCCAATCTAAACAGAGAAACAATATTTTTACATTAAAAAGGGAAAAAAATACAAAGTAGTAATCAGCATTTACTGTTTGTTTTAGTTTTCATCTTTTCACACAGTCAAGATAGAGCTTGGCATTGTGAACCAGTGTAAAAAAAGAGGAAAGAAAAATTTCCCCACATTGTCACAGTTTGAAAAATTATTCTCATCCTACATTGGTAGGAGTGCTTCTTGACATCTACCTTAATTAATTCAAGAAAACAGAAGTTTCTAATGCCTTGTTTAGATTTCTGACTTTGTAGTTTACCTTTAGAAAGTTATTATAAATATATTTTATAAAAAAGAATTTATTTTGAACAAAAACTATTTAACTAGAATGCCAAAAGGCAACATTTGTTACCATATGAAACACTGGTTTCTAATAAAAAAAAGAAGAAAGGAATCGGGCATTTTCCACAACAATTTGGATTCTGTAAATGCATGTCAAAAAAAGTAAAAACATGTTGAGGTGGACTAGGAAGGGACTTTCTCCCATAGTTGATTAAATTGAGAGTTCGTAAACAGACAAACAGGACTGGGTCACCATCTCATTCCTTTCTTTTCCATATACCAGCCAGCAATGCTGTTGCGGTATTACTCTAGGAGCTGGAAAAAACACATAAGTAGGCAGTGGCTAGAAGGATGCCTCTGTGTACATGGACACATCCAGGGTCATCCTGTTTGGCAAAGTCAGAATCATTTATTACTCACTACTGCTAATTCAGCAGTAGATTAGACTTCCTGCAACGGTCCATCTAATGAACTATGCAGTCACACTGATCATCAACAGTATCAACTGTGTTTTTAGATTCTTTCTGTGAAAATTGTGATTTTTTTTATCCCCATCTAAAATCAGAGCTAGCATGTCAAGATGATTCTATGCAGAACTTTTCTTAAAGCAACAATCTTCAATAGCATCTTTCTGGCAGCCAGAAGTACCCGCTTGAAGTGCTTCAGGTTTCTGTCTGTATGAATTTACGAAGTTTCATAGAAATGTGTAGTTTCAACAATTACAGAAATGAAGCCTGAAGCTAAGCAAGGCTTTTCCTTGTATCTCAGATTTCAAGCTGAATATTTAATTTCTGCAGGTATACTTTTCTCTAATTTTTTTTTTTTTTTTTCCAAAAACAAAATCACTTTTAATATTGTTTTATAGATAATTTGCAGGAAAGTATTTATGGTACACTCTTATTCTGAATTAAGTTTTTCTCCAGAACAATGACAAATCTATCTAGCTAGCTACCTCTGTACAGTACTTGATAATTGAGCAAAAAGATAGTCCATATTCACATAATGATCTTGATTAATCTAAGTTCTGGGAGCTATCTTTTAACACGATTGCTCAGAAGTGCTTTGCATTTTCCAGCTTTACAAAGATAAAGTAATTAAATGCTGCTTGATCAGAACCCAGAACCTTTGCACCACACATTTTTCTCTCATCTGATGTACTCAACACACTTTCATCAGATGACACCTGCAATAATCTTCTGGAACCCTTAGCAATGTATTTATACTAGCTTACATCTTCAGTAAATCGTATAATTTACAAAGAATAACTAAACTGCTGTTTAGGGAAGAAAGAGATGTTCGATGCTAGTATTTGCATAACTCTGTCTGCATAATCAGTCTTGCAGGTAGAGCTGCGAAAATAATTGGTTGCATTGATCTTGCTGCTGTGCCAAGAAACACTGTGTCACGGAGTTGACCAGATCAATCTATGTCCGTGACAGGGGCGACAGGCCTCTGCCCTCCCCCCCCACCCCAGTCCCACAAAAAATGGGAAGGAAGGAAGGGAGGAAAAGAGCAGCGCCAACAATCTATGGAGGAAAACTTATTTTACTATAATATTGGAATACAAAATAACACAGTATAATACAATTTAATTGAAATTGAGATTAATAAATCAGACAAGATGAGAGAGAGAGTTCCCGGGACCGATTCAAACCTGAAAAGCTTGGAACGGCTAGGAAAGCACCCTCCAGCACCCACTGCCAGGCAGCAAGAGAACGCCCCCCCCCCACCCGGAAGGGTCAGATCCCGTGACTGCTGTAATGTACAGGGATAGGTACCTGGGATTGGGGCAGTGACACTTTAATGCCCCGTACACTACATGATGTTTTGATGTGGAATATTGAAACCATAAAAAAAACAAAACAAAAACAAAAACATAGAACCATGACACACTGAAGTTAGGATTTAAGGCAGCTTTAATTATACTTATGACAAAGATATATTTTTCTTGTAGGCCAGGAATCCAATGTCCATCATTGAAATTTCCCACATACCAACTTCCCAAAGAGAAGGAACTCATGAAGGCATACAGATTATGAAAGCTATCCCTGAGTAGCAAAATCCCTCTACTGTTTAATTATCTGTAAAATGTATTTTTTCTCTTCCAAATCTTGTTTCTTCCATTAAAGAGAACATCTTAAAATGTATTATTATTCATTTTTGTTACTGCTGGAGATTCTCTGGAAGAAAAGAACAGCGAAATCAAAGAAGGCTGATGCACAAGTGACATTCTATAGCAGGGGCAGCTATGTAATTGTTATGTTTAAACAACTGTCACAGTTTCAAATGTCTAAGCTATTCATTCTGAATGCAGTGGCTGATGTTCTGTCAGGTAATTGCTACAGCATGATATAAAGACACTGCTTTTCCATTGAGGTACTACATGTGGTTTTCCATTTGCTTTATGCCTCCTGTTAAAATTAGAATTCATGCCTACTGGAAACACCAGAGTAAATGGAAACAATATCACACAGTTCAGCAAACTTTCTAAAATGAAAGAAGAAAAAAGGAAGTGGCAAAGGAGTGGATAATATGTTGAGCTGCAACCTGTTTCGTATTCCTGTCTGCCTTCTGAAGAAACCAGAAACAAAATCAAGGAACAATGCTTTCAGTATGAAGAAAAGTCATTAAAAATTTGCCTGTTCCTTATGTATCACACACACACACACACACACACACAAAAAAAAAAAAAAAAAAAAAAAAGGAAGGGGTGAAAGCAAATTTTTTTAATAATTTGCTTTTAAAGTGATTATTTCTAGAAAGCAGTTGTGGTCAGTGATGCTCTTTTATATACACAAGACAGTATGCTCATCTTGTGAAACTTGGTGGTATCAAATAAAGGTTTGAACTACTGTAACGGATATAACCTTTGATGAGATACTTTGAAAGAAAGTGCTGGTGTTACAGAGCCTTACACTGAACATCTGAACTCTCCAGGTGTTCTATCCAGCAACTTAGCAACTTTTCACACTATTTCGTTATAATTAATGCTGAAAGAACCACTGACTGCTTCTACCTACAGCACTAAACTCACATTTCTCCTCTCATCCAAATGACTTCACTTGCTACTAGGTTTTTGCTTTCTCTCTTTCCTCTAACAGAATAAAAAGATGAATGGTAAAAAGATGCTGTTTGACTACTTTCTGTTTCTGGAAATATTTTTTTTTCCAAGACCTTTGTCTGTAGCTCAGTAAACTCATGAGGGTTGAAGAGCTAAAGACAGCTTTTTAAGATTTCAGCATATTGTTCATGTATATAGGTTGCACTAGAAGTAATTCTATTAATTTCCATTGAAACTACAACAGATACAAAGATAACACTATTTTATGGAGCAAAGTCTCAGTTACAAAAACACTATTTTTCAACACAGTCACCACATTAGCTCTGCATTTTCATCTGCAATGGACAGGAGCCTACATGCTGCACTGGTAAAAATCTGCACCAGAAGAAGTGACCTGTTGCCAGTTGAAAATCACTACCCACCACCTCACTGTACTCATATCCACTATTTGGTCTGCATAAACATCCAGCAGGTATCGATAAATGTCTGTGAGAGAATTTTTTTTCTACATGGAGGAATTCAGTGGCACACATTTGCTTCATCCACACTTCCATGTCAGACGCCATTTTGTCAGGCTGCCCCTCTGCTGCCATCTGTGGCATGGCAACAAAATGCATCAGAATGTTGGTGGGAAGGTTCAGTGTCTACTGTCATACAGTGAACGTCCACCTCTGATGTTGTATGCCAACACAATAAAATAGCAGCCATTATATCATAGAATCATAGAACAATAAAATGGCTTAGGTTGAAGAACCTTGAAGCCCACCCAATTTCAACCCATTTCTATGGGCAGGGTTGCACCCACCAGATCAGTCTGCCCAGGGCCCTGTCCAACCTGGCTTTGAACAGCTTCAGAAATGGGGTCTTCACAGCTTCTCTGGGCAGAAATTATGACAATGCTGAAAACTTTAAAAACATTCTACATTCATGTATAGTATATGTGTTAACCTAATATATAACTGATTTCTCACGAATCACACCTTGACTATGACTTCTTCTTTTTCTTTTTCTTTTTTTTTTTTTTTGCCAGAAAGTTGCCAGGTGAAATTAACAAAAGAAAAAAACATCATAGTACTGAATTTAGAAATATAATGATAGATTCCTTAAATGTACATAGAACATACTGAGACATAAGCTCGTTAGAATGCTTTTAGAGAATCTTGTTACCAAAGACATATAATAATGAAGGAAACCAAGGTCCAGAAACAACTAACAGTATTGGAAGAGTGAATCCAGAGTTTCCCTGCATAACTAACTGGATTTATTCTGCATAGGCACATTGTCATTCCAGAAGAATCTGGCACTGTAGTACAGCCAAAGGTTGGGTGCTTTTTGTTGTGAATCTTGTACTTTTCCTACTGTGAAGACCCACCTCATATTATTCATCCAGAATTTAAATGAGAACTGGCCTTGACTTCTCCAAGTTAAACAGAATATTTGTCCCAAAACTACATTTTACTTACTGTCTGAAATAACTGAATAGACACTATAATTGGTTTTGATTTCCTTGGAAGGATAATAAACCCTAATGTAAGGTACCACTTAGAAAGTTTTTAAAAAATAATGTAATCAATCTCTCATGTTTAATAACATGAAATAAAGTCTAAATAGAAGAAAGAATATAAAATACAGACACTCTTGTGGATGAGAAGGCCTTTTTATTCTCAATTTTTGTATATGAAAGCACAAAGAATGCTGCTAATTAGCAAGCTGAGACTTCAAAAGCAAAAGAGAACAGCTGGCTGTGAAACTGAACTTGTGTCCACTCTTTAAATGAGATCATAAGGAGTCTTCTCATGAAAGAAGCATGTTATTGTCAATATAGCAGATCTTTGATATTTTTCTAAAGATCATAATTTCAAAATTTAAAGTTGAATTTATATTATTTTGCAAAATCTCATTTTAAAGTCTGGCTAAAGTTTCTACTAGCAATCCTTTCTATGTTTGGATGACTTCATAAATCTGTTCTTTTTTTTTTTTTTTGGCATATCAGTGTTTGTGACACCTAAGGTTTTATTGTACACTTACAATTATAGTGCATTAACTTCTGCCTCGGAGTTTAGGCTCCAAGGGTGGAAGGAAAAACTTGCATGTTTTAGATACATGTACTGCAAAGCTCACATTCGTGACAGATACAGGGCAAAGTACAGAATCACTTCTCTAAGGCAAGTAGTAGTGTTCCTAACCAGAAATGCAGCACAAAAAGGAAAGCATTCCTCCTACACACATACATGCATACATGCATAATCACTTTCCTGCCTACTGGAAACTGGAGAGTAAAATTTGTCACCCCACTTTTTTAATTGTTTTGTGAGACTGTATAGCTAATATATTCCTTCACTGATATTTTACATCTATACATCTGTACACACTTCATATAGCTGAAAATTTGTACCATATCTACATTATCCTCATCTCTATTAAAATACTGTTAGATTAGATCTGTGTCCTGTAATGTCCAAATAGCATTTTTTTCTTATATATTTTCATAGCATCTAATAAAATATTATCTTAATTCTTCAGTGTCTTCCAAAACTGCTTCTTTTTCCTGTCTCAGGAACCAGAAAGAGCTGGCAAATTTCCAAATCTTTATTTCTCCACTTTTCTCATTAGCATCTCTGAATTTTCTTCAGTCATCTCCCATGAACAAAAGCACTGGGGACAAGGACACCAGTTTGTTTTTTGAGGATGTTGTAGCAAAGAGAAGTTGAGCCTTTAAAGGCTTATTTAAACTATGTCTGTCAACTAGAATATGTGGGTTTATAGCTGACTGGGAAACAGAAGTGTGTGGTCTATTTGTGCAGTCAAGAACAGGGGTAGATAAGCCTCGCAGACTCATTGCAAGGTTAATTTAAAAGAAAGAAAAGAAAAAAAAAAAAGAAAAAACTTTAGGAATATAACTTTTTAAGAGAAAAACATTGTGCCTTTCCCTGGATAAACAAGAGTGAAACAGAAAATGGAGGTAAGATGCTTTTTTTTCAGGCCACATTTTTTTCTTAGACAATATAAAGGAAATCTCTAAAGCTACAGTTTTTAAATCTCATCAAAAGCAGGAAAGTGTCAACACAAGCTTCACACTTTGCAAGTAATCTCTTTCCCTTTCTGTTTTGTGGGAGTTAGATAGGAACGTGCTGCCTTACTGCACAGTGCAAGGCTACAGACTAATTGTTCTCCAAAGGCTGGTAACTCCAGGGCATCTGACTTTTAACTCTGAAATGCCACTTTTATTCACACTATTAGAAGAGTAGCCTTGATTGGAGTGTCTCTTTCCAAGTGCAGATCACTCAACTACCCAGTAGTTACAGTTGAAGAACCTCTGACAGAAAGTATGAAGAGTACATATGTCAGAAAGAAAAACAGGACAAGAAATAAATATGAAGTTCAACTTCACACTGGAAGAGTAAGTGAGCTTCAAACAGGGTATGTGCTTGTCCATCACCTGGCAGACACAGAGCGGAAAAAGGACCTTATACTCAAGGACAGCAAATCAGTCTCCAGTGTCTGCTACCCCAATGGGCTTTAGTAGGAAGCAGTTGTAGTGGGGCTGTTCCACGAGGGAGGACAAGCCATAAACCCCTGACAGTGTGCAATTCTTCAGTATCCAAGCAGGAATGGGCTAGGAAAAATGTCAGGAGTTGTTAATGCTCCTGGATAAGGCAAGAGGATGAGTCAGAGATAGGTTCGTCTAGAGGCTTAGGCCAACACTAGCCTAAAGAGAAAAGCCTAGAGACAGAGCTTCTTACCATGTGTGTCTAATGTCTCTTGGGTCTCTGGTGTCTCTTAGAGCCAGAAGACAGGTCTGGAAATAGCTGTGAAGAGCTATTGATACAGATCTGCTGAACTATGTATAGAAGGAAATGCTGTGACACATCTGACACAGTACTCTGAATATGTTTCACACCAATTAAGCCAGATCCATGACTTTAGCATTTAAATGATGAATCAAACTCCATCTTACCATATACTTAACAACTGCAGTGGTTGCATCCTGATGTTTAGGCTCTGAGACAGAGAATGACTCTCTTTATACTATCTATGCAATGGCTGGAAAAAAAAATATTAATTCAGCCAACTATAACAGCTCTCTAAATAATAATGCATCATCATAATCATAGAATCATCTAGGCTGGAAAAAACTTTCAAGATCATCAAGGCTAACCGTAAATCTGACCTAATGAGTCTCATCACTAAGCCATGTCCCTTGGTGCCACGAATGAATGCTAGAACATTTCACTTTGTGTTTCTGTGTAATATTCCATCATATGAAGGGTTGTGTGTAGATAAGAATTTTCAAGCATTTTATGACATAAAATACATTGCATCTGAAATAACATCACTAGATCATCGCAAAATACATATTGCTATTTCAGAATTAAGAGGTTAGCAGTTATGAGAAAAACTGTAAGGATAAAGTCTGCAGGAAAATGAATAAATAAGTGACACAAAACATTATTTTATATAGCTATATCCCTGAAAATGAGATTTAAGGTACAACTACAAAACAGAATTTTCACATAGACAATTTCGTATTTTTTATGCTTTCTGGTAACTGGATGTGCTTTACGCAATGCAGCTTTAGTTAAGCTTTTTTTTTTAAAAAAAAAAAAAAGTAATTTGATACTTTCCTAATTATTTATTTCTATATGGCTCTTTTTTAATTTGTACAGATTCCTCTGAATAAAGCTTTAGTTATTTGCACTGGGTAGAAAAGTGGTTCATGAGTGATTTTCAGAGGAAATACTTTTCTTAAAGATTGACCATGAAATTTTTGTGTCTTTCTTTAGTAGCAAGAGCTCTGAAATATAACATGCCAAGGAAACAAACTTATTACAAGTATCAGAGGATCCAAAACCCTGCTAACCAGTAAAGGTGTGCAAACTGCTATAATATGTCTATTTACAGGAAGACTAAGTAAGTTAAAGCACCTTCCACTGAAGAGTTTCCCCTGAACACATGATATTGAAGAAGAGATCTGTGTGTGCCTCAAAATAGTACACCACATTATAGAAGAAAAAAAAAAAAAGAAAATGTAAAAAAGTTAAAACAAAAAAAAAAAATCAATCTAGCTTGTATTTCAGCTTTCTCAAGGACTACAAGCAGTACTTTCACACAATTTGCAGTTCTCTGATAGGTTCAGATTGAACTACTGAGATTGAACTAACAGGGCATTTTTACATATTTAGTCTACTGAGATTCTGGTGCCCAAAGTAGCAGATCTGTACAGAACTATACTGTGCTTCTTTGACACAAACATTTGTCTGAAGTTAGTTTGAGCGTCTCAGGCTGCACTGTGTGTAGGACTAACTTTCTGTATCTAGGATATCAGTTTATCAGTTCTTCAACATTCGCTGGATACAAAAGTATACTCAGCTCCTTATGGGACAAGGAGTATTTTTTTTTTCCCATTAAAAATATTTGAGCTGTTTTAAATTAGCTTATATCTTTTTAATCTTCATAACGTGGACACAGTAATGAAAAAAGCAATGTGAGCTCCTAATGGAAATAATTTGACATATGCTTTTGCTGAGTATTGCTGGCTCTGAACTAAGGAGTTATTAATTTGAGGTCTCTGAATTTATCTGACAATGTATCAGTTTCTAACTGCTAATAATTCAGGATTGTAATTGACTTTTCCCTGCCTCACAAATCTGTAGGACTACTTCAAAGTACTTCAGCCAGATGATAAAGCTCAAGAATGAACAACACTGTGCCCATCTAGTAACTTCTCAAAGGCTCATAAAGTTTATCTAAAGGTTCCTAGAAAATGCAAGTTCAATTCCTCTGGAAGCAATTTTTCACTTGCGTTTCCCAAGGTCAGTAAAACTGCCTTTTCATAATGAGATTGCAGAGAATAAATGCAATACCTTGAGCAACTTCCCATTACTCTCATTTCAAAATTTGCATTCCACATTCACAGCAGAAGAAATGACAGGAAATACCAGAGGTTAAGGTTGAAGTTAACTTCAAAATGGCAATTATGGTTATGAAAAGGAAGGCGTGAATATGATTTGTAAGGGTCATGTAAAGATTTCCATGGGCATTTCAAGTGACAGCTAAGTCTCTACATAGCTCCCATGAGAACACACTCTGACACTTCATATTTTGGGCTTTTGTTAAGTCTACAGCACTAATGTGAATATTTTCAATACATTTAGAACTACTGTGTCAAATTTAATTTTTAAGATTATTAATATATGGAAATTGATTTTAAAAATCTTCAGATGATGAAAATATCAGCATTAATTAGAGTTCAAATACTGAGTGGAAGAACTTATTAAAAAATTCTAAGGATCACAAACTTCAATGAGAAATCAAGTTTCTTTTACAAATTATTGCTTTATTAGCAGATTTTATCATAACATAAGTTTCGCTGCTATTCAATTTATACAAGTGAAAATCAAGTTGGTGCATGGTACAATACAAGAATACCTTAAACCCTAAAGCAGCTTTAGAAAAGCTCCTCCTACTAGAGGAGTGATCAGTTTCCAAGTAAAAACTACAAGTCCATATTGTTTAGTCAGACTTGTCCCTGACTCATTAATTTCATAATTTCATATGAATGGGTAAGAATTGGAATATATTTATGTTTCAAAAAGATATGAATTCTCACCCATGATTTCAGAAAGCTCTGGAATCTCATCTCCCTAACCATAAAGATTTTGACAATTCTGTCAGAAACTTCTGTTCCTTGTCAGCACTGATCTGTCAGAGTGTAGGTAATGATGTTGAAAAGAGTGATGCAGTTTATACAGAAAATCTGTAAGCCATGAAGATACCAATATTGTGATAATCTCTACTCATTTATTAAAGGCATAAAACATAAAATCCAAAATAAAACAACTAGCTGATCAGGTAGCTCAGAGTCTTAAGCAAGGAAGCAAGGAATTTTCCTCTTGTACATTAGGTACTTTCAGTTATTCAATTATTATTTCCTGACCTGGAAGTCTGAGATGGGGAAAAGAATAAAATCCTCGTGATTCAGGTGGAAACAGTTAAGAGACTCCATTTGGAGTGTCACAAGTCCATGGGGCCAGATGGGATCCACCTGAGGGTGCTGAGGGAGCTGGAGGAGGTGACTGCCAAGCCACTTTCCACCATGTATCAGCATTTCCAGAAAAATGGAGAGGACTCAAATCTGGAGGCTTGCCAACATGCGTCCCATTTACAAGACGGGTCATAAGGAGGATCTGAGATACTACAGGACTGTCACTCAAGTCTAGTGGCACAGAAGGTTATGGAACAGATCGTCTTCAATGAACTCACATGTGGGACAACTAGGGGATCAGGCCCAGGCAGCATGGGTTCACAAAAGGTAAGTTATGCTTTACCAATCTGATGTTCTATGACCAGGCAAACCACCTGATAGATGAGGGAAAGATTGTCAACATAGTCTGTCCTGTCTTCAGCAAAACCTTTGACAGTGTCTCCCACAGTGACAGTGGGACTGGACTCCCTCCAGTATTCTCCTGGAGAAGTTGGCAGGCCATGGCTTGGACAGATACACACCTTGCTGAGCAAAGAATTGGCTGGAAAACTGGGCCCAGAGAGTGGTGGTGGATGGAGTTAAATCCAGCTGGTGACTAGTCACAACTGTTATTCTCCAACAGTCAATACTGGGTCCTGTTCTGTTCTATATATTTACTGATGACCTGGATGAGAGCATTGAGTGCACCTACAGAAAGTTTGCAAATGACACCAAGTTAGCAGGAAATGTCCATCTGTCTAGTGATAAGAAGGCCCTACATAGTGACCTGGACAGGCTGGACAGCTGGGCTGAGGCCAATAGGATGAAGTTCAACAAAACCAATTGTTGAGTCCTGCACCCTGGCTACAGTGACCCCAGGCAGTGTTACAGGCTTAGTGCAGATTGGCTGTGCAGAGAAAAAGAACTTGGGGTATTGGTCAGGGATCAGCTGTACATGAAACAGCAACGTGCGTAGGTGGCTAAGAAGGCCAATGACAATCTGTATCAGAAATAATGCAGTCAGCAGGTGCAGGAAGGTTATTGCCCCCATGTTCTCAGCTCTGGTGAGGTTGCATTTCAAGTACTGTGTTTAGTTTTGGACAACTCACTAAAAGAAAGACATGGAGAACCTGGAGCTTGTGCAGAGAAGGGCAACAAATTCAGTGAGGAGACAGGAGCATAAGTCTTATGAGGAGCATTTGAGGAAACTGGGATTCTTTAGTCGGGAGGAGTTTCAGGGGAAACAACTACCTGAAAGGAGGTGGTATTCATCCTCTCCTCCCAGGTAACTAGTGATAGGATGAGAGGAAATGGCCTTAAGTTGTGCCAGGAGAGATTCAGTTTGGATATTAGGAAAAACTTATCCCATAGAGTCGTCAGGGATAAGAACGAACGGGCTGCCAGTGAGGTAATAGAGTCATTGTCCCTGTTGGTGTCCAAGAAAGATGTTGATGTGGCACTAAAATACATGGTGGGCAACATTGGTGGTAGGTGGATGGTTGGATAGATGATCTTAGAAGTCTTTAATAATATGATTCTATGGTTCTATGATTACAAGTGGAAAAAGCAAACTTAAAAAGTACTGAGTAGGCAGCAAGATGTTTTGGTTTATATTTTTCCCCAATTTTTTGTGTTACGAACCTTGAAAGACTTTACTTTGCATGAATAACTTGCATGTGCAAGAAATGCCTATGTATCAATACTTCTGAGTTTTACATCTAAGAAATTTTTAATTTCTGCAAAATTCTTTTCCTACTTTTAAGATCTCCAGTTTTTCACTTTTTGCCCAATTTATCCAGACTTCTCCCTTATAATAATTAAAAAGAAAATCCAGACTTCTCTCTGCATATAAAATTAGTTCTTATAATAAAGCAGAAGGACAATGCAATGCAAAAGGAGAGCAGTAATTGCCACGACACGCTACTGTGTAGAAAGGTAAAATAAGAAAAATATATAACTTTCTAATAATTCTGTCCCTAAATCCTTGCATAAAAAGTCTGAAAGGAGTTTCTATTATTTCTGTTCACGGCACAAGACAGTAAAGAAGAATAATAAAAATCATCCATAATCTTTTCCTCAGATTTTGCCTGTACTTCATTAAAAAAGAAATAATAAAACCATGTTTATTCCAGGAAACAGATTAGACTCAGAAAAGCTGGTTGGAAAACAAAAAAGAAAAAAAAAAAAGAAAAAGGAAAGAAAAGAGTTACAAGAATTGAGAGCATCATCTTTTTGCTATCCAGTTCTGGATGTCTCAAATCAACTTGTGGATCCAGAATTTTTTGGTATTCTCTCCATTTTTCAAGTAAAAGTAATAAAACTTATTTTCCTCTGTGCCTACTTTTCCAACTCACTTCAGAACTTCTCTAAAAGAATGGAAAACAAAATTGCAAGTCTGATCATGATAACAGGTTACATAGTATACCTTCTCTTACAGGAAAAATAATAGCACTATTTTAGAAGTCTCATTTTCTCTCTGATAAAGGAAAAAACAACACAGGCTGGAATTAGATTGGAATTTAAAGAAAAGTTGAATATTGAAAGAAATACAAAGAAAGAAACTAAAAACCACTACCAAAATACAAACTTAAACTGGAGTTTTCAATCATCAGACAATGAAATGAAAAGCATATTCACTAATATATGCCTTTTAGTGCAATTTTTACCACTGATATTTTCTTCTCTGTCTTTTCTAATCTGGCTTAGACTCTCAATAAAAATGTGCTGGCCACAGAAAAACAGAATAAATGCGGACAACCAAATAACAGTGAGAATAAATCCATACTGAAAAACACTAACCAGAAATGAGCATGTTCTAGCATAAACTGATGCAGATTTCATAATCTTAAAGAGGAAGATAAATTGACAACCTCTTGAAACACTGATTTTACCATCTTTGTTCTCTGCTCTTGAATTTAACCACAGCATTCACAAATCTATGAAATGCAAGGAAGTAGCTTCATTTATATGACAACATTTAAGAGAGAATACATGTTTGAGGATTGTTTGATAAGCAGATTTATTTATTTATTGTAATGCTGTGTAAATACCAGATTTTCTATTTTCAGTACAGAGAAAGTAACTGATACCAGAAAGGCCACAGATACCCATTAACACACTAGCAGTTGTTATGATCTTTAGCACACAGGGTTTACATAAACAGTGCCTTTATTCTGTTAGAAAAATAAAGATGTAAATATCCTAATACCTGGACAGGACTGCATGAAGTTGTAAAGCATCACTAGATCAAAAAATACTGGAGCACTGAAAACCTTTGGAAGAGTGGAACATCTCAGAAATGAGATGTTTAAGAGGAGAAATCTATTAAGGGATAATGTGAACCCTGACTCTTCACAGGGAACTTGAGTAGTCAGAAATAGTTAGGGAAAGTACACTAGATGTTAGACAATTGCCAACTAAATGGACCTGTGAAAAGAGGCAACTAGATCTCTCAGATGTACAAATCAATATTTCCACAGTACAGACAGATAGGTGAGTTATCTTTAAAAGGCACGTTTGA
The DNA here is from genome assembly GCF_951394365.1 of Tetrao urogallus. Lineage (NCBI taxonomy): Eukaryota > Metazoa > Chordata > Aves > Galliformes > Phasianidae > Tetrao > Tetrao urogallus. The sequence goes on along the minus strand of NC_136815.1, from coordinate 73,627,942 downwards.
AATGCTTGGGCACTCATGGTCAGAAGAAAAGAATCTGAACTGGAATACTTGAGTGAAGAGCCATTTACACAGTCTAAGTGAAGATCCCTTACTGACAGAAGAGCACAAAAGCAAAATGAAGACTCTGTTGGGATATTAATCTTCACTATGGAGAGAGAGAAAATTACAGAAAGGCTGGGGACTGTTACTGTTTTTATGTACACTATACCTCGTAGTGAGTCTGGCTGGAATGGAGATAATTTTCTTTATAGCAGTCTGTACTGGTTCTGGTTCTGGATTGGTCATTAGTAAGAGTTGATAACACACCAGTGTTTTGGGAGTTGCTGAGCAGTGCTTGCATCAAGGTCTCCTCTTTTCCCAGCTCTGCCTCCTCCAGCAATTTGGCTGAGGGAGCACAAGAAACAGGGAGGAGATACAACTCCACATCTGATCTAAAGTGACCAAAGGGGTATTCCATGTCATCTAATGGCATGTTCAGCAGTAAAAATGGAGATAAGATTTTGTGGTAGGTCATCATTTCCCAGAGACTGGCTGGGTATTGGTCTTCTTGTGGTAATGAGTGACTGCCTTTGAATCAGTTTTGCGTGTTTTTTTTTTTTGTTGTTTGTTTGTTTTTTCTTCTCCTGTGTGTGTCTGTGTCTCTCTGTGTGTCGCTGCTTCTTTTTCTTTACTTATTATACTGTCTTTCTTCTGGTTTTAGTCTTTTATTCTCTTCTTTCTGCACTTTGGCTCTTCTATTCTCTTTGCTGTTCCAGTGGGGAACTGAGTGGCTTTGTGGTGCCTGGCTGATAATAGGGCTTAACAACAACCACAGCAATCTGCCAGCCACAACACCTTGGTCCAAACTGCAAATCATACCTTGGCACATACTACTCTGTCTCTTTTTGCTCTGACTTTCAGAACATAGGGCTGGTGCTACAATATATTTAAGCCCTGTCCTTGCTATGGATGACTAAATGTTCAGAACTGCCAGGTACATATCCACGAAGGAAAATAACCCTTGGAAAACCTCAGGAATGGATGCATACACATACTTTTCCTCTACCACATTCCTGCCTCTCAATTGATTTAATAGAAGACATTTCTTCTCTCTGGAAGTCTTGTAGATCTTCTGTGAAAATGTATATGAGGAGAAAAAGGGAACTAGGGACTCCTCCCAGACAGAAAAAGATACAAAATCTCAATACATTTAGCTCAGAAACCTAAAACAAGATATTCCTGAAGATGCTCTCCATTGAACAATGCAGTGAAGACTTCGGAATTTTAAGACAAATCTTTATAGATTTGTGAACTGGTGTACAAATGCTTTCCACAAGAGCAGCATACTACATTTTATAGCCCAGAGTTAGAAAGAATCTCTTATATAACACATAAAACAAACATCTTGTCTAGGATTAAACTCACAGGAAAATTATATGCCTCAGAAAGACTGCTCAACTTACACGCTTCTCTCTCTTCAGGAAAAGCCAATGGGTCTACGAAAATCTTCCATTATGAAAGGTGGTAGAAAAACCATCATCTTCTTATTACAGCCATCATACAGACAAAACTCTCAGTGAAAGCAGTTTGCACCAGCTACAAAGAAAGTAGTTTTCCTTCTCCCAGACAAAGGAAATACAAAATCTTTATATTATAATTACTATGAAAAGAAAACTTCCTTTTTGTAAATTCACCGGATTGCAGGTAAAGATCCTCATGCCTCAGGCATATATGCTTCAAAGAGGAGAATGAAATATCTATTTCATTCCACTTTATTGCCTGTTTTGAGCCACTTATTACTCACAGGAAGACTATAATCTGGCCACAGTTCATCTCCCTCTTAATAGCTTAGCAGAAAGGGAATGAACCCAAGAAACCTTTCTGCCTTCCAAATGCAGCATAAATGGCAGCAAGTAATTATTTTTTCTTGTTGCCAATACAGGGCCAGCAACAATTTTAGCCCCAGATGCTACAGAAGCAGATGCAGCAATCTTGTTCTCCAATGAAAGTAAAAGACATATAAAAGTCATGCCTTACAGCATCCACAAAGATAATACTCCTGTTCTACAAGCACTTTGGATACACTACCACTAAGGAGTGGTAGTTCTTGGATTGAAATCCAATTTGGATTAAGCACCATTTTTACATGATCGTGATTACACTGTAAATCTACTATCCAGACTGCACTAGTATACTAATGCATTTCAGTAAGCTGTCAGTGATCTGTTACATCTGACTGGAAGAATCTGCAGTTCTGGTTCTGTTATAATAGCAATAACAGTGTATTTTACTGTAGCAGATAACCCACATAAACTTGCATGCATTTCATCAGTTGAGAAAGCCAAAGGCTTTTACTGGAATTTGTGCAAAAGACCTTTTTGAGTGTTATTACTTTTGAAGTGTTTCCTATTCCTCATGAAACACTGAGCCAGATTCTACCCTTTATGAGGAAAAACTGTATTTTTTTGGAAAGGTGTTTGTATGCAAGCTATATGGAGATAGCATCCTTCCCAACTACACTGCCTCCTCCATTAGTAATACCTTTTATTCTACAGTGCTGGCCCATGATGTCAGAGGCAGGTGGTGGTGGCACAGCAGTAGAGGTTGAACCTTCCCATCAATATCCCATTACATTTTGTTGCTGTGTGACAGATGGCAGCAGAGGGGCAGTCTGACAGAACGGCATCTGACGTGGAAGTGAATATAAAGCAAAGGAGCATCACTGAACACCTCCATGTGAAAAAAAAAAAAAATGGCATCTTGTTCATTGCTGATATAAATGCATAACAAGGGTGGTGACTGTTGAAAAATAGAGCAAATTCTCAGCTACAAAACACTATTAAAGAGTGTTATTGTGCTCTTCGCATCTATTGTAGTCACCATGAAAATAAATGAGGCATTGCTTTCTGACCTTGTTGCACTGCATAACCTGAGTAATTTGGAGTCAACTTGGTTGTTTATTTAAGAGTTGGTATGGCTAAGAACTATATTTCAAAAAAAAAAAAAACCAAAAAAAAAACCACACAACAGCGGGAAATATTCCAAGCTACAGTTAATATTCACATATAATATGCCAAATAGCACTTTAAATCATCACTTTAGACAGAATTGATTAAATTTGAAAAATAACAAGTGCATATGCATAAGTACATATACGCACAAAAAGCTTTTTTGTCCTACTTCTTCAGTGCGTGATTTCTCTCCACCTAATTTGCTAGTGTTGCTTCATTGCTTCAAATAGAACACAGTTAAACAAGTATCCATGTCTGACAAATAATTACTTAAAGTCAAACTTATTGAATGAGCACAGAGAGTAATTTCATCTTAAGAGCTCAGAGTAGATCATTCATGATGCTGTAAGTTTGTAAGCACAATTACTGTTTATGAGTTATTGTAATAACACAAACAGCAGCAAGCTCTAAGGTGGGATCTGAGTCTTCATTCACAATGCACAATGTCATCTAACTCTTTCCAGAGAATATTGAGTTGTGTTGAAGATGTAGAGTGAAAGTTACCTGCAAATTAGCTGTGCTGTCACTGCATACAGTACATTTCTTCTTAAATTAGAGTTATCACTGAACAGATGTAGTAGAGCTTTTCTTCTAGGCTTCACATAGCAGAGAAATGTTAGGTAGGTTATGTCAGTGACTTGGTGCTACTTGGGGTTATCTACAGAAGCTGAATGATTTTGACATCCAAAGCAGGTATTAAGTAAAAAAAAAAAAAAAAAGTATAGCAGAAACTTAACATAAGCAGAAAAAAGTCCTGAGTTGACTAATTTTGCTAATTTTTATCTAGTCTCTTCTCCTCCATGTAAATTAGGTAAATTAGTTCTGGTTTTTGTTTTTTTTTTTCCTCTTTTTTCTTTTAACCCAAACCATGTCAGAAGTAACTGACATGAAAATACTTGAAATTCATGTGGGTATAATGGAACATTTTTACAAAGTATGGTTAATTTGCACTGCTTTTTCTTTCTGTAGTTGATAATAACACACCTTTTCAGGACTTTCAAAAATAACATGAAACCCTTTGAAAAAAACTTATGCAATAAGGATGTTATATTTGTCCCTTAACTGAATATGTGCAGAAGTTATTTTCAAACAGGATAACCAACACAACAGTCAGATCTAAATGCCTCTATCAGTTCAGTTCATTCATGCAAATGTTTAGATCAAATACCTCACTTAGGAGGACTCTTTAGAAATTTAATAAGCATTTTAAAGACAGAAAAAGTAAATATGAGACCCACATCAAAATCTGAACGTATTTAGATTCTAGTCAAGTATTGGAGACAAAAAGGCTTCATTACTGACATTTTCCTAATCTCTGTGTAGATTTTAGAATGATTGATAAAAAGAACTGAAATGAATAAATAATTGAAAAATTGTCATTTTCTTTACATAGGATATTAATTTTAGTCAAAGGTCTAGACATTTAGTCAAAGGTCTAGTTGCTAGAATTCAAGTATTTTTTTTAAAAGGAACAAAAAAATATGCTTTGATAGCCTAATAAAACTATAATAGCTGCAAGAATATAATTGTGGGATACATTAAACGATTCTTATAAAAGTAGTTGATTGTGTCATTCATGAGTCACATGGAACCAGAATGTTCAAAAAAAAGCTTGAACCTTCCTGATATGTTCTGGAAGGACAAGAAGTTGGACACAAACATTCAGGAAATATATCGAGTGTCCTGAAGACAGTTTTTTGACATATGTGATGCTCTTCTAGACCGGTTATTCCCCAAATCAGAAAGAAACGGTCAAAGAAGTGAAAGCTAGTGGCAAATGTCAAAAGCTTTGTGGAAGCACTTAAAATCCTGAAAGAAGTCATGAAAAGAAGTAGTTGAATCACATCTCTCAAAATAATACAGCTGCAGAAACGAAACTTTGCAGAAAATTACATTTTCAGAATTGGTTTGAGCTTTTTGTCATTTCAGGCTTTTTCTGCCCCCAGGATTTTCTCATTTATGTTTTAAGGCTAGATAAGAAATAGCTTAAACCTTCTATAAATGAGATGTCAAAGTACATAACTGCTCTGTCATGCAGAAAGCCCCAGGCTATGAATCGTGAGCTCTTATGCCTTCTTCAGTGTCTAACCAAAATTTCTAAAAGACTTAGTCTCTAGCAAATATGCTTCCAGTTAGTACTAAAATCTTTCACTGAATCTAAAAGAGATGACAGAGATGACTAAAGAATCTAATAGCAATAACAAAATATGAGAAGGATTTAAACTGAAGTATCTTATGCATAACTTTAAGTACTTAAGGGTCAGTTTACTAATCTATGAAGGAAATTTTTTTTTCTGATGAAACACTTTTCCACTGTCTTGCAGAAATCTCTTCTGGTATAAATTTCATTGAAAGGAACACCACCACATAACCAAATCGGTAGAATTTGTTACCTACCTCTCTTCAAAAATGGAAGCCCAGCTGAAAAAACCTAGGGCTTGAATTTTGTATTTTTTTTTTTTTTTTAATTAAAATACTGACAGAGTACCATTCTAATCCTACAAGGTGATGTTTCTAATATCGACCCAGAATAGCATTTAAAACACTGGGTTCACTTAATACCAAAGATCTTTCATGATAACTTTTACATACTTCAAGATAAGGAGACGCTGTTTTCTATTGATCAAAAAACTGAAGTAGTTTAATTTCACACTTTCAAAAGGGTGCAGAATGGCAGCATAAATGCTAATTGCTATACTCTAAATGTAACATAGGAGGACTAGATGAAAATGAAGTTTCTCAGATCAGAGAGAACAATAAAATGAAGCATCAAATGAAACACAGAAGAAAAAATAATTATAAATAATTAATGGACAAAAATATTACTAATATTTTTAATGAAATTCTTGTATTAAAATATAAATCCTAGGTACAGGCTCACTGCAAAAATTGATTTTATTGAATTTACTATGAATATTTGAGAATTTCTATTTACATCTTATTTAAAATGAACATGCTTGCATTTGGAAATAGATATTGTGGATAAATCAACAAAATAACATCTCATTTCAATACAACCTAGATTTCATGGTATATATGTTGCCTCACCTAGCCATTATAATATTGTAAAACCACATTTGGGGTTTTGCAGCACAAAGAATTTGTGAAGTGTAGCATTTCATACTAATCTCATTTCTACGCACAGATATAAACTGTATTTCCTGACAGTCTAATGATAAAATGCCTTTAAAGAATGTTTATATGCATTAGGTTATATTAGACTTTAAATTTTTCTATAATAGAGATGTATGCTATGTTTTGCTCTTCAATCATCTGTTGAACCTTTAAAAACTTGAAATATTTTTATGGTTGTTCCAGCAAAAATGTAAGTTATTATTTAAGTATGTTTGAGATTCAATGGGGTTTGTCTAAACTCATCTAGTTATGTATTCAATTTCTCTAGGGAATTAGGGGGAAAAAGGGGAAAAGAAAACAAAAAGATTAGATGTTCTCTATAAGAAATTCTCCACTAGAAAATAAGAGCAGAAATAATTCTGTAATTTTTTTTTCCCCTCTTTTTTAGTGGTTCCTGCCAGAATCATGCTTCTTATTTAAAAGCATTTGACTTCTCAGGAAAGTTTGCATGTTCCCATCATGAAAAAAAAAAGTTATGATAGCATGTTTTAGCTACTATTACAAGGTAAGGGTTTTCAGAACAAGAAATACATATGTTGCCTCATGTGTTAATATGTAAAATGGATCATTCAAATCAATTACAAAGAATGTCATTGTTATGCAGACTAATCACTATTTGCATTATTACTGACCACATAATATAGTCTACAGTTTTTATTATCTTCCAAGTAAATTAATTTTACATTTTTTTAATTTTTACTTTAATTAAAGCAATTTTCAAGCTGTTGTTGTGTTTATCTATAGATCAAATAATGTATAATAATTTCCTTTTCTAGAACACAAGATTATTAAGATTAAAAACATTGCTTAACAAGGTCTGTTTTATAGCATGCCTGCAAATCACAGAGGATCATAATGAGGCCTACAATGGAAGTAAGAGGAGAAATACACGTGAAACTTCGAAATATGTTACGGAAAAAAAAACTGTAGTAAGTGATGATTTTTTAAGAGTTCAGTATAGTTAGAACTATCCAGAATAAAAGTATTTTTTATTTGACTTTCAATAAGAAATAACGGAAAAAAAGCACAGACCATATTACCAATGTAAACAGAGCACTTATGGACTTAAGATTCCTTATAGGAATTGAGTAAAATATTAGCTTTACTTAATCAAGGTGCTGTTTCAATACTTAAACAAGAAAATAATGAGAAAACCCAAACCCATCCTCTGATAACAACGAAAAAATGTTCACAAGCTGCTGGAATATAACCTAGTCATTAATCCTTTATGACATATTTTTTTGGAAAATACCACTGCACGGAAACCTCACAGAAGGATGAGTAAGCTTTGCCTCTAGAGTAATTCTAGATATTGATGATTATCTCAATACTTTTTTGGGATCTTGCCTAGTATGCAATTCATTCTACTAACAAAAACTAAATGGGAAGTTTCTGTATTACTGAAAAAATATAACTGTTCAACAATTTCATATAAAAAGTAGAATAATTGAAAAAGAAATAATAATCTGTGTTTAAATACACAAAAATATTTAATCTATGTATCCCAGTTCATCTTTAAAAATGTCTTTTGTTTATGGCCTCGGCTATAACATAAATGTAACTGAATGCATACAGTGCTTACTTTCAATTAAGCTATCAACATCTTATCAAAAGGATGAAAACAGATTCTGTTTAGATTTAACGTTAACAATTTTGTGTCATCCTTAAACCTTTATCTCAGATACTTACAAGACAGTTCTGTCTTGTACAGAACTTAACTTAGATACAATGAAGTGTCAGCTGGTTAATAAAATGAATGATGTTAGAATTCACAATACGGATGCAAAAAAAAAAATACTTCCTCTGCTTTTTTTTTTTTTAATTTTTATTCTCTACATGGCTGCACTCTAGAAGATAGAATGGGATAGTTCAATTGTTCAATTTAGTTAAAGCTGGGAAAATTAAGTCCATGAATCACTAGCCTGCAAGAAACCAGATATCTTTTTACAAATGTCAGAATGACATCTTATATGAGCTTTTATCAGTGAGAACACTAGCAAAAATGTTCTTCCTCCTTTCAAATTCAAGACATGCTTGAAAGAAAGAATGGGAAGCCACTAAAATCTTAATAATTAAAAAGAAAAATCAAAAATATCCTGTTGATGTGTGTTATTTGGAGAAATAGAAATATTTACCTGATTTACCTAGATTTTTCTTTTTAAAGTAAAAAGTAAAGTGAAATGGTGATAACCAGTACCAACTGAACTGCACTGTACAGATAACAGCTGCTGAGTGTAAGACCCAAATGATAATTACTAAGCTATAATTATTAATTACTAATATTATTGCATATTTGGATGTACTTTTAGATACAAGAGAAGACAAGAAAATTATAAAATATTTCAGTGTATGTTTTAGTAGTCCGTTATGGCTTGGGAAGGAAAACAGAATAATAAAGTAGTTATTGAAAAATGTAAGCAGAGAGTAATTAGTTTTTTCCTTCCCTTTTCTTTATTTTTTTCTTTTTTAACTGTCCAGACTTCTTGAAAAATTATTTATCTACGTAAGTCACTCTCAAAGTAATGCTTTTTATTTCCATGGAAACTACAACAGATACAAAGAGCACAATAACACTTTGATAGAGAAAATTCTCAGCTACAAAACACTGTTTTCAATATAATCACCACCATTAGCTACATATTTGCACCAGCAGTGAACAAGAGACTGCATGCCGTACTTGGAAAAATCTGTGCCAAGTGGAGGTGCCCTGTTGTTGCCACTGCTGAAACAGACCCTCACCACCTCACTGTACTAACATTCACTCAGTGAATGTCGGGGGTGCCGTTTTTCTACGTGGAGGAATTCAGTGACTCAAATTTGCTTCACCTGCACTTGCACGTCAGAAGCTGTTTTGTGAAACTGTACCTTTGCTTCCAGCTGTCACACAGCAACAAAAACATAACAGAATATTGCTGGGAAGGTTCAAACTTTACTGCCATATGACCAGCATCCATCTCTGGTGTTGTGGGCCAAAGGGCCAAATAATAAAAGAGGGGGTATTACTTTCAGAGCAGCCTCTGTAGAAACTGTAAGACTGGGCTGCATGGGAATCAACAACCTCAAAACTGTAAACTACTCAGTATCTACTTTCTCGCTTATGTATGAAAAACATTTCAAAAAAATAAAACTAAACACTAAGTTTTTATTTTAAAGTGACTCTTCCTAAAACAAAACAAAACACTTCTGTTAGTAAACACTTATCAAATCATTTCATTTTTAACAACCTATTCCTCTTTTTCCCCTTGTATCTGAAGCTTAAGGTAGTCATTTTTGAATTTAACTGCACTTAATTAAGCTATGAAACACTGTAACTTCCGAGCTATTCGTTGACAAAGGAGATAATTCGCTGTGGGTACAGAACTTCTGAGTGATCAGAGCAAATGGGAAGGGTCCACCTGTTTTTGTTTTTTTTCCCCACAGCATCATTTCAAGGTCAGAACATGACAGATGGTCAACTCCTTTGGCATGGATTTTGCCTTAGATATTTTAACTGTTCCACAGTTCTTGCAAATTCTAGGACTAGGTGCCTAAACAGACAGACAGTACCAAGTCCCAGCCCAAACATGCAACACCTCCAATACTGGTAATGAGATTTCTATGCCATGACTCTATCCTGCAAATGCCAATGACCGAAACACCTGGACTTTAAAATGAGCTGTAGAGCACAAGAGTCAGTCTGACACATAAAAGGGACAAATGGGAAGCATAAGTTTTGCAGGAGGACAACACAAAAAGCAATCACGTAAAAGATAATGAAGTGACCATTTTCTTCCAAAAGGAGACAAAAACATCTAGCTTGTAAAATACAAAACAAATAGGAAATCACAGAGAGAAAACGCATTCAAATAAAATATTATTGCAGGAAATATAACAAACTGATGCTAAATGTGTGTATAAGAAAACTTTTTTTCCCCCCAAGAATTAGCAAAGAAGAAATTAGCAGAAAAAATTCTGAAGTTGCCCAGCTATGTATTTCTCTGTAGAATTTTAACAAATGGGAACCTCAGTGGAAAATGCCTCAATTATGAGAGGAAGTTTCCTACAAGCTAATTGTGCAAACAGCAATTTGATTCTTGGCAGAACTTAATATTAAAAATATATGTTTGAAGTACTGAAAAGTAAAAGCAGAGAATGATGTTTCCAATGTGGATGAACATTTTTAGAAAAGTTAATTTTACCCAAAACAATATTTCAGTGTAAATTTGACAAATAAAATTATCCAAGTAATAATTGGAAGTATAGTTCATAGAATCAGACAGGCCATTCAAAGTTTTTTAATTTTTTATTTTTTACATTAGAGTTGCACTGTTAAGATAATGAAAATAAACTTACATACTTGACACAAACTTGGGAGAATGGAAATATCTATACTTCAGGGCCTCCATGCTACAAGACTGCCATTATCTTCTCCTGGGTTTACAAAATTACTAAACAGGCACCCAAAATTCAGCTTTTTGTTGTCCCAAGAAACAAAATACACACAAGTGAAAATGACTTCCCATTGGAAATAGTAGGAGTTTCAATTAGGCAATCACAAGAAAACCTTCAATTACTTCTCGATATTCATTTGAATGTTTGCTTCTCAGTGGAGGATAATTACAGCTGTTTTCAAAGCCAAAAAATATAATGCAGGGCTAAACCTTCAGCTTGCAGAGAAGGTAGCTTGAATACAGAGAGGCTGAAAAGAATTGAACTCTGTAAACGTGTCTATACTTACATGCAGACATGGAATGCTTCCAAAGAAATTGTGACATTCAAATACATCTGGACCAAAAAGCCCATTCCTTACATGACAATTAACATTCTGAAAATTAATGAACATTTTTTCTCATTACTGTATAAACTTCAGCTTTAAATCAGAGCCTTAATGGTTATATTATTCAGTCATACAACAGCACAGTGACAAAAGACAACACAAGGAAAGACTTAACCAGCTAGGACAGACCTGTTCCAGCTTTCAAGAATATTGAGATAGGTCATCTCAGAAGAGATCCAATAAAATCAAGCTTGCATAAGAGAAATCAAGTGTTGTTTCTGAATTTAAGTTCCCATTCCCAGAAGCACTATCCATGCTATTATATTCACAGCATTATTAAGATTATCTTATTAAGATAGAAGAAAGAGACTGCATTTAATACCTATTTCCAAGTTTGTCTTCTATACGCTTTGAAAATTTTGAAGACTGAAATATGTTAATGTATAATATAAAAATGGTAATTCAACAACCATAACCTGGAAGGGGAATGAGAAATATTCAATCACAGAGAAATTCCACTTTCTAAAGCCTAAATAAAGTTGATTAGGAACGTAGAAGAAAAAGTACCTGCCTACTCTTCAAAAGTTAGTGATATGATTCCTGCCAAGCTCTCTTAGCTAGTCTGTATGTGAATCCTAATTACTGAATATTGAAAAGCTTCAATAAGCACAGATATTATTCATCAATTTACTTCAACATAATTAAGAGAGTATGCTACCTTAGAATTGTATGTGAGCTGAATTAAGAGTTTATATCACAGGGATAAGGAAAAAAAAATTAATAGTCACTGATTACTAGCAAAAAGCATTTTTGCATGCACTGAGTTGATACACAGAGCATCTAGCCTTTGAGAAATATTCCCCCTGCTTATCGGTAAACGATAGTAACAATTTCTCTAGCAGAAATGACCTACACTCCAGCGATAAAAAGCAGTTTAACAAATACAGTCATTAATTATAGCTCTTCTTTGAGCAACTATTGTTTTTATTAACATAGGCTGTACTAATAATTGTTTCTGTTACATCCCACAGCCCTTCTGTCCTTATCTAGACATTGACAATAAATCTGTTAGCTAAGCATGCTCAGATTCTTTTGCTTCGTCCTCAAATATATCCAAAAAAGATTAAACTAAAATCAGTGAAGAAAGCGACAGTTTATGTATTTCAAGGACATACTACAGTACACGGAGTTTCTAGAACCACTTAGGGATACTTTTATGAATTAGTATGAAGAGTCACACAGCCTCTCTTCAAGCATGAAAAATAGAATATAGAGGGTAATGACTGAGCTAACAACTTAGTTTTAATCCAAGGTAATGGAAGTAAAGTAATGTTTTCTTTCATTATTTAGAATGCTGCCCAGACAAGCATTCAAGGCCAGGCTGAATGGTGCTTTGATAGACAAGGTCTAGGGAGGTGTCCCTACCTATAGCAGGGGAGCTGGAACTAGACGATCTTAAAGGTCCCTTCCAAATCAAACCATTCTATGATTCTGTTTCTTAGCACTTCAGAAAACAGAGCATTGAATTATAACCTGTAGAAACACCAACAGTCAACAATAAATTACAGACATCCTAAATCCTAACATAAGTTATCAATGTTACCATGCTGTTTTTTCATTATATGTTGAAATGGTGCATGACAGTTCAACATTCTCGAAATGAAAAAAAATAAGTACTTGTTTTATGGAAGCAATATAGTGATGTTGTCTTTTTTTTTTTCTTAAAAATAAAAAAGTCAACCGAAGTAACCATAGGTCAGATTTCCAAACACTGCAATGTCATCAACCTTCAGACCACACTGTACCTCTACTGTGCCTCTAATTGTGCAGTTGCATAGTGTGTGTTCCATTTTCATGTAGAAGTACAAACAGAGCCAGCCAGCCCTTCCCCAAAAGCTTAATTCATATTAAATTATGCAAACCAAGAAAGGGACATTAAGAATGAAAAAGGGTTTGATGATCTGCTACATCAGAAACTACAGTCAACAACTGTTTTTAGAGAGTGAATGTTTCCATATGCATAGGTCCTCATCCAGAAAACAGTGAAACATGAGGTAACCTAGTATAGTCAGACCTAATGCTGATTTTCTTTAATTGACATTCGCATAATTTGCTTGTCATTTCCTCATGGATTTTGTGAACTCCACATACATTAAATAATGCATATTAGCAGCCTATTAATTAGTAGTTACCCTGTTTGCCTCTAAGATGGAAGTAAACCTTGATTATTTTTGAAGTAATAATAATAAAATTGATGTTTTGTTTCTCACCCTTTCCATCAAGAGTTCAGACAGTAGCACTATGTATGCAGCTTTAAATAGTCTATTTAAGTATATTTTATGGTATTTGTCATGTCATTTTCTTTGCTCTATTAATTATTAATTGATAATTGATCATTAATTAATTATTAATTTTTAATTGTCTAACTATTTCAACTCGACTTTCTCTTACTTTCCCTTTGGAATACCAAGAGAGATAAAGCACTACACAGTATATTCAATTTCCACATAATAGTGACTTGAAACTGTTTATCTGTATTTCTAGGTCAAGATGCCTTTCACCTTTAGTAATATGAGTGGGGTTATTCAATTCTACACCACTCCAGTGTGTAATGTTATGGAGCAAGGGAAAAAATGCCTACTGAATCTTTTATTCAGATGCTAAAAAAAAAATATGCATATCCATATGAATGTGTGGTCATGCTCTTCTCTCTACTCCTTATAGGTCTAGATTGAAAAAGTAAAAGAAAGTACTAGGGAGAACAGAAGGGCTGCACTTTCTCTTTAAGAATGAAGCTAGTGCTTTATTTTTCTTTTCTTTAGTTATTAAAAACTAAGATCTGAAAATAATTTACACTTCTACTGTTCTCTACACTATACAAACAGAACTGCATGTTCAGCTAAGTTCTTGCAGAAGTCCAAATTGTTAAGAGCTTTCATATGGAAATTTACAGGGCTTATATTCTAATGGTAATTTTTTTTTTACAAACAAGAATATCTACTAATTTCATACCTTCATAATTAGAATTTTATCCACAATAAATTATTCTTATCTTTCCTTATGCTGAATTGGAGATCTGAGTGTTGTTTTTTTTTTTTTTTTTTTATAGCTTTCTTTTTACGTCACCTGAACCATTAACTCATCGCTCTCTCTCGATCCACTGGTCCACTACAGAGTCAGCTTCTAAGAAGCCTTCTTAACTGAATCCAGATAAAGGCCATCAGGTTCAAATCATATTTATAAAAAATTGCTTTCAGCTGATGTTTATTTGAAGAAAATAGAAAGTATTCTGATAGAAGCAAGGACAGCCCACTACCTAGTATTTCTCTGCATAAGTTTAAAAAGTACCTGCTCTTGACCTTCTGAAATGATAAGCGGGTGTTTATCTCCATGCTTTATGTGGAACATCATGTTTTCTATAATTCCTTTTAAATATTTTCCTTGAAACCTGACTCCATTCCTCTCTATAATTCCATGGTAATAGACTTCCCTGAAGCAGTCAGATGCAGTGACAACAAAAAGTGTTAATAATAGTAATAGGGATGGATCATACAGTCTGTATTTGGGATAATGCCTATATGCAAACACGAGCCATTCACATTTTCATAAATTCTCATGAAATTAGACCTTTCAGCAACCACCGTTATACATACCAGCAGCAATAAAAACCCCTCAGTACAGACCAGTTGTACTGCACCAATGATACAGTACAGTTAAGAAGCTTAAGAGAAACCTTAAAAAGCGGAGGAAAAACAGCAAATTGAAATTCTGTATCACCTTTCACTTCAACTGACCCCTTCAGACTACAGAGAAAATCTTGAAAACTACTGCACCAAAGGAGTCTCAAGAAAGGATTGTGCCCAGACAAAGTGCTGGGCTGCATTATTCATCACTGAATCTTGTTTTGACTATCAGACAAGCATAAAAAAAAAAAAACAGGAGTTTTATTAGCTAAGTCAACTGATTTCAATTAAATATTATTGCATGCAAAGTATGCAACTGATATCTAAGGTAACCTTTTCAACATGGATTTTCTCAAAATAACAGAGAACAGTAATGCAACAAAATTTTAAAATGACATTTTACTCTGCAGAAATTAAATTGATGTATTAAGGTGACAGCTGTCACTAAATAAAAAGTAGAAATAAAATATAATATGCTGAACAAGGAATTATAAGTTACACAGTTTAATAGTTATACATTTTTCATATTTATAACACATCATACAAATAATGCTCAATTTTGTAAAAGTCATGAAGCACCATTTCTGATATGGAGAATCTTCAGAATCTAGATGAGGGGAAACAGCCATGAAAACCCCTTCAGGTTTTAATGAGAGTCAAACAGAAAAGAGGGAACTGGAAATCAATATCTATTTGAAAAAATTCTGATGGAATGAATCAAGATTTTGATGGTTTTAAAACAATACATATATATACATATATATATATACACACACATACATCATTTACATAGATACAGCAAAAGCCTTTAACTAAAACTGAATACTAGAAATTGTAAATACTTTGTGCCTCCCTTATGAAATCTGACACAGTGTCCCAGTAGATAAGATTTCATTAATGGAAGTGATCTAGAATCAAGAGAAGTTGAGTAATGATTAACACTTAACTTGAAATACATCAACATAAATAGGACAGTGATGAGCCAGAATGGAGTTATGAAGCTCCCTTTTTTCATTTTAGCCTGTATAGTGCTGTACTTTCTGCTTGAGCACTGATTCCATACCACTGTTTTGGTTATCGCTAAGCAGCTCTCACAGCAACAAATATGGAAAATAGTAATATAGCTTAAAAAATGATTTTATGTTAAACTTTCATCCTCATTTGGTTTGACTCAAATAGCTTATTTCTGACCAAAGATTCTCTCTTATACCTTTATTTCTACATTAAATTAACCCTAATGCCAATATTTCAGCTTTTTTTTTTTTTTTTTTTTTGCTTTCATCAGCTTAAAATGCTATTAGTGAAATAACCATTTTTTTAACCATTAGCTCATTTACTGCATTTGATCTTAACTTTTATTTCAAATACAAAAATCCAATGGGATGACTCATTTCTTAGGCTCTTCAACAGCAGGGGGAGCTTTCAGCATGCTTAGAACTTCACTGTGGTTTTAGCTTATCATTCAGGAAAATGTAGCTGAGCAGTGTTACAGCACATACAGAATATATTTAAAGAAAAAATGATTTCTGATTTAATTCCCAGGGCTAACACTATATCTAAACTATGAATAGAGAAGAAAATAAAAGGTAAAAAAAGAAATAAAAACAACAACAATGGAAGTACAACTACTTACTGGCATCTTCAATCAATGGCAGTTCTGTTTTCCAAGATATAGATAAAAGTCTATGTTCCTTGACTTGAACCGTATTTTATTTTTCTGACAGTTGAATTCATTATGAGTATCACAAAGAAATTATGAGTGTCACAAAGAAAGCTGCTTTGTTTTGGCATGATTTTAAGTTATGTTAAAATGTATATCTCAAAACAGTTCCTGCTTATTCTTTTATACAATTTATTCTGTCAGAAATTTTTGCAGATACTACTGACACTAGTTTTTAAAATCCATGTTAAAGACAAGAATTTCAATTTTCTTTGAAATTACTGACAGCAATTAGAGAATCACAATGAATCATGGAAATACTCAAAAATAGGTTTACACCTATTACACTTTGTATTTATCAACAAATTATTATTATTTTTTTGTTCTCACAGTGATCTATGTTAATATATTATTTTTTTTTCTTGTAAGGATCTGTAATTGTCTAAATAACAAAATCTGCAGGAGAACGAAGGTGTGCAGAGCAATATTATTAAAGGTAATCACAGAGCTGTAGAAAGTGGAAGGTACCTCTGGAGATCATCTAGTCCACTTCCCCTGATAAATTAAGTCCGATGAAGTGGACTGCACAAGAAAGCGTGCCAAACAACCTGCTGTGATATGAGTACTTGTTATAAAAAACAAGCCTGACATAGAGACTGACAAAAATTTGTACTGTATATGATCCAAACCAAGCAAAACCAGTGTCCCTCTAAGTTTCAAAAAATGTAAACAGCTCACAGAAGATGTATTATTATGGAGGTAGTAAACGTGCAATTTTTATTTTCCCAAACATAACACCATTACAATGGAAAAATCAGTGAATGAGAGAGGGTGATGGAAGCCCAGACTGGCACCCAAATACTCAATAAAGTTGTGACAGTACAGGAGATGGCTATGATCTCTCCAACCCTTGCTGTATAAATTTGGGTGCCAGCAGAGTCCAATGCAGACTCCAGTGTCAGGAAAAAATAGTACATATTGATGGCAATAAAGGAATAAGAAAAATAAAATACCCATGTGATGCTATATGGTAGCTCTCTGACATAGTAAGACAATCAGAACAAATGAGAATTGCCTCAATTTATCACAAAATCCAGATGTTACAACAATTCAGTCAATCTCAAACTTAGAGAGAAAACTGACAAATCTCTCCATTTATGAGTAATCATCAAAAAGTCAAATGGGCATTACTCAGCTAATCCAAGTTCATTGAGCATTCTGATTTAGTCTAAATTAATCTGAATGGTAGCAGGTCTTGTTCATTAAAATGCTAACAAGGTCAGCCTAGTTGAAAACATTAGTATATTGTTCCTTTTCACATGGTAAAATACTTCAGAGAGAAGTAACACACAGTTTGTCCCTCCAGTGTGAGCTATTAAAAGAAAAAATATAATCTATGATATATTTGAGAGCTAGGATCTCTTTTGGCATCCCTACTCACCGTGCTTGTGGAAGAATCCTTCCAGCATAATTGCATTTCCCCTTTCCTCCAAAGTGTTCTACAAGGCCTTGGCCATTCCAAGAAACATGAGAATTGTTGCCTTTTTCCGTATAACAGCTTTTAAGAAACCACATTTTTAGGGATTATTTCAGGGGGAGTGCTCAAAAACCTGTCTGTCACAATGTCACTTGACATGTTTGTTTCACTTCTACAACCCATCCGCACAAGTGGACAGCCCACATGCAATAGCAAGCCATAAGCACTTTTAAATAGATTTCTGTTACCCCTATTAAGTCACAGAATTACAGTATAGTCGAGGGTGGAGGGAGCTATTAAGATCATCCATTCTAACTGCCCTACTCGAGGTATGGTCAACAAAAATCACAAGACAAGACAAAATAGTTGATATCTCCAAGAGATGCACAGAACTTACAGAAGGTTTAGGGTATTCTATGCATATTTCAAGAGTATACCTTCCTTATTTTCTGTTCAGAAACATCTGAGTTACTCCCTGCCTCTGTTAGCAATAAAATGTGCTTTATGAAGAACCCTCATTGCTTATATCCATGCCATTTGCATGTGGTATGGAGAAAGACACATGCATGTAATAAGTACTTACTACTTAAAGAGAGGAGAGAAAGTATATTAGCTAATCAGAAGCAAAGAGACAAGATAAAATTTAAAACAGGAAGAAGTCTAAAGAATGCAATCAGAATGAATTTAAATGAAGCAGTTGTGCATCGCTCAGCTTTTGGTTTTTTGGTAAAGTTATCAGCAAGAAACTATAAGATAGAAATGGTCCATACAAAGTGGGCAATTTTAACTATAATACCATTGTGAATGTAAAAGAAACTCTTATTTCTTTTGAAGTACAAATTAGTATGATGTCTGAACTTGTAATGAAAGTAATGAAGATAAAATTCTAATTGTACTGAACACAGTTACTATGGTATCATATGTAATGTTCAATAAAAGCAGGAATGAGAAAAATGTAAATGGAAAACAAAGTAAACTCAAACTGGTGAAGAAAATTAAGTATATTATACAGCATTTTACATTTAGTATAATTAGTTATACATATAGTTTGATAGAGTTCTTCATTAAAATATTTTACTATTTAGTAGAAGGCCGTGAAGAATGAAAACCAAAATGAAGATAGATAAACAAGTAATTGATTGTCTTTTCCTCTACAAGTAGGTACATTTAAGAAAGAAAATAACATTGGTACTCTTTGAAAGAGAGTAGAAATAGAATCAGGATGACAGTTTTATATTATGACTGCAGACGTTCAAAGATACTTTAAATCTATAGTCTAAAATTAGTACAAAGTCTATGTGGTATTTATACACCAGCTCTTAATTATTGTTCTGCTTTTACATAAATACTAGTGTTAGTGAATACAAGTGTGGAGGATAGAGGGAAAAATGAAAGGGTAGATGAATCATAGTAATTATAGATAATGAACTAACTCAGAATCACAGAATCACAAGGTTGGAAACGACCTGCAAGATCACCTAGTCCAACCACTTTTTTTTTTTTTTCTTCACAGACAAAGTTTCTTCTGTTAATAAGACCTCAGCGTTAACAAGTTTGCAATTGTATCTTCTTCATAACCAACACACACTGGAGAGAATGATGAATTCACCTAAAAGTTACAAAATTATTCAACAGACAACATAGTGGAATGTAAAGAAATAGACCTGGAAGCACTAAGCAATGCGTCCGATTGCCTTCACATATCTATCCCCACAGAAGCTGGAAAAACCAGCTACGTTTCAAGTAAGCTACTGGTATGAGAATGGCAGCTTTATCAATACAATGAAAAACAGTATTTGAGTTTACAGAGCTTGTACTTAATGAGAAGGCCTTTAGACTAAGATACTGATGTTCTTAAACATTTACGCATACACAGCATTAACTTAAAATTAGTTTGTTTTTTGTTTTTTTTTTTTTTTTTTTTGAGCTCTGAAGCAGCCCCAGAAAATTGAGAGAGAGAAATCTTTCACCATAGATACAGCCACCTGAAACAATTCACTTCCTCACCAACAAGGAAAAACTCAGTAGCAACACTAATGTTCTTTCAAGATGAGATTTTCAGAAATAAAACCATCTCAAAACACTGTGTTCTGAATAAACCACAAAATCATTTCTCCTTCTCCAGTAGAAATAATACTCCAGCAGTAAATCATTAGGAGAACAAAACCAGAAAGAACCTTGCTAAGACAACATGCAGCACCTTTAGGACACTTCAGTAACAGAAAATTAGTATCACAAAATCAAGCCAATGAATGAGTAAGTACTATGCTTTAACAAAAGACAGATAAACACGTGATGGGTTAACAGAGTGTGGATGTGACAAGCTGTGACTTCTGAATGAAGGTATTTTCTGAAGTGTCAAAATGACTCATCAGTTTGAAACGCACACTGAAAGAGTTCCAAGAGCCAACACATTACCAAAGAAAACTCAGAACTATTGCAAATTGGAATGTTTTGAGAACGTTGAACTACCACAGTAAAAGTGTTCTGTGGAAAGACATCAAAAGCATCAGATGAATATTCTGAAAGGGAGAAGAAACTAACTTAGATTATTTTGCTGACCTACTACATTGTAGAATACAAATCCTAAAAAGCTGGAAAACTAATGAGAAAAATTGAAACAACTTTTTAAATACAAAACATTGTATTCACTACTGTTAATATAAATATTTTATTCTTCTAAAAACAGTGAGAAAGATTCCTAACAGGGAATAACACTACAAGAGTAAAGTACCCATGACACACAAACCAGAACTCAGTTACAAGGCAATATACATGTACAAGGACATAACATGGGAACAAAGCAATTCTTTAACATGAAGATTCTCCTTGTTACTTCTTGTTACTATTAAATTAGGTCAGACCCAAGAAAAACACCTAACTTCATCAAAGGAGAGGTACTTAATTGAAATAATGCAAAGCAGAACTCATGCAAACAACTGAGATTAGATATTGCAAGTCAAGAAAACTGAGCAGAACCAACAAAAGACATCAACTTGGAAAACAGACATATTTCCAACTTTATTTGAGTAAAATATTTTGAAAAGTTAATTAGAGCTCAAAAATAAGCATTAAAAATTGAAAAGTCCAATTATGAAAATAGTTGTTTTCTACAGTAACTCATTTTCAGTCTTTTGAGTATGAGCAAGTCTCAAACTTCTTACTTTTCACCAGACAGAAGTGCCAGCCTATGCCTAACTAATCTATGGCAGTGCAAACCTCTTTACCTGAAGTTTCTCTAATTTCTCATTGAAATAGTGATGATACAACAGGTTCTGATACAATAAACTGGATGGACTAAGCTTTAGCAATTGTGGCTTCTTCATGATTAATTTGTACAGCTAGTCCTGCAGATGCCCTATTAGTGCTTAGATTCAAATTGTGAGATGCATCCTATCTCCTGCATCAGGTAGCTTTACAACTCAGTAGGTAATACTCAGTTTTATTTCTTTGTCAGGATGTTTAATCTTTGGTTCCTAAATGTTACAAACTAGGGACAAGTTCCCCAAACTTTTGAGAGATGAAATTACTAGATTAGCGAATCAATGATTTCTGCAACTAAAAAAGGAGTTATTTCAGCTTTTTTTTTTTTTTTAAATCAGGTACAGCAGAATGAAGAAAGGGGGTGTTCAACAGGATATACAACAGTACATTTATAAAGCAAGCTGAGACTTGCTCATGACTATCAAAGAGCTCAAATTTATAAAGTGAAACAGAAATCAATGCTTTTGAAATGTTATGTCAGTATCTTAACTTTCTTTTAGAATAGCAAAGTAATTATTCTTCATTCACTGATCATTTTCACAGATGGGATTTCATCCTTGCATAACTATAAGTCTTTTAAGGCTTAACGCATGAGGTCACACCACTACTGACACAGCTTTTGCAATGAATTATGCAAAATGAATCATGCAAAGTGCTCCTGGATAACTATTAAGGTTACATATCTTTTCCACATTCATTCTATTTATTTCCTCCAAATAGCCCACATTTATACCTATACACCAAACATTCACAACAAACAAATCCAAATGAACCAACTAATTAAAAAAAAAAAACCAAAAATTTAAACCCAACGTTTTATTACATCCTTAAAATTATTAATGTTTTATTCTTCTCTGCTACAGGTTTTAAGCTATTTTCTTGTTCTCTTGTAGATCCTACTGCTGACTGCCAGGCAGAGCAACCTGTTATTCAGCAGATCTTGTGATGGGCCCAAAGAAGTGACGAATTCAGCAGAATTGTGATGGCTTACCAGAGTCAGATGCAACTGGGTTACCAGTTATCACGCTATGTTGTGGCCAAAATCAAAGACCCAAACATATAAAAATAATATCTGGACACAGATATTTAACATTCACTGATCTTAAATTCTGATTACCCCACTATGTCAAATCCCAAACTACACCTGAAAAGTATTCCTAACACTTTGAGTCAGTGAACATTTCATTTAAAACATTTTTAAATGTGTCCAGATCCATTTAACAAAACTATTTTACGTTAAGTCCTTTAAAAAAAAAAAAAAAATCTTCTCACAATCAGGAATTTAATACTTTATAAAAAGGAGTTCATTTATTAAAAATTTAAAGAAATGTGTAACAAATAAAATCTAAGTTCATTATATGTATGATATGATGAATATCTATCATAGGAATATATTTTAATTTGTGACAACTTATGGGAACAAATGAAATAGAATAGTTTAGTGGGAAAGAATCTTGAAAGGTCATCTAGTCAAACTACCTGACTGCTTTAGCACATAGTAAAAGGTAAAGCTTATTAATGAGGGCATTGCCCAAATTCCTCTTGAAAACAGACAGGCATGGGGCATCAGCAACCTCACCAACCTCACCAGGAAGCCTGCTCCAGTGTTTGACCACACTTACAGCAAAGAAACATACATCTCAGCACTCAGAGTATGCACGTACAGACATTCACGATACAGTATGGAAAGAATTTGAATCACCCAGACATTTTCAAATAACAAAGGCCCTAAACTCCATCAAGTTCAGTGTTAATTCTGTACAAGTGATAGAACTTCTATTTAAAAACTATAAAATAAGTACTTTAGATTCCAACCATTAACAATCTCAAAATCTTCATAAAACTGAAGTGATAGTTTGTAATTAAAAGTAGCTTTATTTTGCAGAACTAATTTTTGTCTTAGCTGTGGAAAATGTCAGTATTATTTTCCTTTAAACATATCTCATGAAAGGAGTTACATCACCAATGAGAAAATCTTCACATCTAGTTCAAGGGCCATTCAATTCTACTGGTTCAAGCAGGTAGAAATTACAGTTCAAAAAAAAAAAAAAAAAAAGAAAAGAAAAAGGAATGGTATTTTCTTTTCCTCATGCAAACTAAGGTAGTGCTCCTACAATCACAGTAAATTAAAGTAGAATAGTTGATGCTGCTAGGACATCTAAAAACACTACTAACACTCTAGAACAAGCACTGTGGCTTTTAACTCAGCTCCTTCAGCATGAAACAGCACCCTACCTTATGTGTAAAGCCAAACAGTAATTACTAATTTGGTGTATGCAAGTTAGTTATTGATTTGTTTAAATTCCCTTCAGTCTAACACATTCAATGCATCATAAGGGGCAAGAGAAATACATCTGACATTCAAAGACAAGATTTTAGTGCTAATCTAATTAAATTTTTTTGAGTCTAACGAAGGAAGTTATTTCAATTCAGTTACAGTGGTGCTAAAACTCTAATTCATGTATGTATGTATAGTAGAGAATATATATATATAGTAGAATATATATATATTTTACTATCTGCTCCTTTCTGTGAGGGTTGCTCATCCTTTCATCATCCTTCTCGATCTTACGGCCAAAGCTTCTGGGTGGGAAAATGCAAAGGTGGTAAAGTGTGTCATCAGCATCTCAAGTTGGTGTAAATTTAATGGCTTTTTGATGCCTTAGCATCTGTTTGGGGCCATCTTTATGTGTCCACTAATATGTCCTACTTTGGTATTCCTTCCTCTGCCCTGATTTATAGCTCCACTGTGCATTCAGGCCTACTGAGGTGTGTGTCATCTAGGTTGGATGTTTGCTGTTTATTCGCGTTACCCCTGAAACTGTTTTTGCCCAACTTCCAAGGCTACATTCCCCTCCTGAACAATAGTTTGCAGCCCTAGAGCTGCCACCCTCAGATGTGTGCAATTGTTTCCTTCTGGTCTCTTGTATGAATAATTCTTGGGTGTTTTTTTTTTTTTTCCTTTTTTTTTTGGGGGGGGGGGGGGGGCTCAAAGCTTGCTTCCTGATAAGACTGACTTGTCTAAGAGAAGTGATGGGTGTTGCCGTGTGGCAATCAACATTAGTGTGTGGATAATTTTAGCTCTTTGCCTTCAGAATAGAATACTCAGGACTGTTTACTGGCAGAAGAACTAGCCTGTGACCAAATAACTCCAGTTTGCTATGGGAGATTGGGGGATGATACTATTGTATCCTGCGAAGGCAAGATACAAGTGGGCACTTCCCTGCTTCCTCTTATCTGCTGGCAAGGCCTGGAAGACAGGAACAAAAGGAGTTCCTGCTGAGATCCAAAAGCCAGAAGCTGTCACCCCAAAAAGAACTGACTCAACCTCTTTGGACTTATTTATAAGTTTTTACTGCCATTGGAAAGGAGTTACCATCATCGCCATGGTCACCACCATTGTCAACAGAGCAGCAATGCCCAACAACCCATCACTACTGAACGTCAGTGACTGAACTACAAATCACACTGGATCCATGATGGTGACTATCTCCCTCTTGCTTCCTATAAAGACTCCTCTTTTCCATCTTTTCTATTGCCCTCCTTCCCTTCCCCATTATACTAATTCATAATAGTGTCTGTCCTCCCCTTCCCCATCTCCCTGATTAAGATCTGTAATAAACTGGTTGGACCAACATTTGAAATGTTGTTTCTTAATCTCACACTGTGTATACAGATATTAAAAAGAACCTCCTTTCCCTCCTATAAATTGGAGAGAGATGTTTGCCGCCACACCCCATTCACAGATGCAGAGCTCTTCACTTTTCATCAGCTGAAGTTTCACACTTTCACCTGTATTCCAAGACCTAGTTGCAGAACTGACATTACCTTATTATCAAAGAAATGCTGAATTCTATCACAAAACTGTAGAACATTACATAGAATTAAGTTCTGTATTTATAACAATTGTCTCTACTAATACACTCCTGAAGTAACCCCACTCCAAAATTCACTTGAAACATATTCTCAATAATGCATTTCCTCCAAGAAACATGGATTAATTAAATCTGAGGTTGCAAATAAATTACATTAATCTATCTTCTAGCTTACAGTAATGTAAGTCTGCTAACCTTCCCATTTATACTGCTACAAATGTCTCATTAATCTGTTATGCCCCGAACTTCCATTCTCTTCACTGTGTAAAAGCATTGGAGTAGATAAACCATGTATAGCATATTAAGAGGAAGGAAGAAATGTAGTTTTGACAGTAAGTGATTTCCACATATTCTTTCTATGTACTTTTGCTGCAAGTTATCACTTAGGCACTAACACATCCACTGAACTTTCAAATAGACTTCCTCTCTGTATAGAAATTGTTCTGATCGCTTGTATCTAAGTGTTGTCTTCTGCTCTGTACTGGTATTGTAAACTCTGGAAGAAGGAAGGTCTCCAGTACATTTCAGTTCTCATCAGTAATGTGCTTACAAGGGTACTGCAAGCAGGAAAATAGCAAGCACTTACAGATATTTATCTGGATAACGTCAAGAATTGTAAGAGATCTTGTTATCAGAAGTACTAGAAAGTTTAATAGACTTTGCACTGCGTTTTTACAATTTTGTTTCAGATTAGCAACTATTAAAATAACATCATATGCCTGGAAATCTGTTACTGCAGTCTATCATGCAGGCTTCTCTATTTATTTTGAAGTGGTGCTGGACAGTATCAGATACAGGATGTGGATTACTTACAGATGGGTCTGGCAGTGACCACTGACTGTCCATTTGAAGACAACTCCTTAAGATGTGAAGTTCTGCAGTAGTCTATTAAAGGAGTGCTTAATGCTTCTTCCCTACAGATTTTTGAACAATATTTTGGAAAGCATCTCTCAGAATGTTTTACAGTTCTGGGATTACTTTTTATAGTGCACCAGAATCACATATGTTGAGAACAGAAAATCCCATAATAGACTGCTACAGTACCTGTTATTGTGATGCTGTTTGTTAGTCATCAGTAAAATATATCTTAATTTAAACTAATAATTTTTGTTGTTGTTTCTATGTAGTGCTTGCATTAAAAGCTCTAAATATACCATAAGCTTCCACTATTGTACTTTAATTTGACAAACCAAAAAGGACTCACAAATTTGTATTCATTACTGTACAGAATTTCGCATAATTTAAAGTTTTCATGTCTTCACTGAGTACCTTTGATTCTCCAAGGGAAATTCTATAATAATCATCTAATAATAATATATTTTCCCTGTATTCTTGAAAAACAGAAATCAAAACACAGCATGAAAGTCTCTTTCTAACACTAGAAAAAAATGCACATGAAAGCACAGTATGAACTCAAATTCTTTGAAGAAAGTTGCGCATAAAAGCACACAAAACATTGTTATAATGACTGAGAAATTATATGAAGAGAAATGTGTACTTACCAGTGATATGTAGAAGAAAAGGAAGTTTCATTACAAACGTAAAATTCATTTATAATTGTGAAACGTTGACATTTTACCTAAATTTGATCAAAACACTTTGATCAAAAATGAACAGGTCATTAGCTTTCATCACCTACATCTAGAGGAATGACCTTAAATGCCATGTATTCATCTTCAATAAAACAATACAAAGTGATGCAAAAATTATAGAAGATGACATGTAGACACTTCAGAAAAACTGTTTTTTCTTTACTTACTGGGGAAATTATACCTGGCATATAAAAACCTGCATTCTGTGAAGTCTGTAAACTCCTATG
The DNA here is from genome assembly GCF_951394365.1 of Tetrao urogallus. NCBI lineage: Eukaryota > Metazoa > Chordata > Aves > Galliformes > Phasianidae > Tetrao > Tetrao urogallus. The sequence continues at coordinate 73,601,283 of NC_136815.1, read as the reverse complement.
TCAACAAGAATAGTATGATACCATTCAAAGTAAGAATTCCCAGAAGTTTTACAAGTGCATTTCTATTTTTCCAAATTATTCTGTAATTTGTATTATAAAACTATAAGACAATAGATGTTTCTATATTTGCAGGCTATTTCTAGTTTTAGTTGCTTGTACTGTAGTGATCTAAAAGCATGCATGTGCTTATGACAAAATAAGATTATGTTCATTTACACAAAGATGAGTTTGTTCTGTATCTTCATTATAATAATTCTGTTTCCACACCATGCTAAAGGCTTAGAAGGCATAACCTGTCTTTTTATTTACACTTCTTCTATTAGCTAGTTCTCACTTTCCTTAGATATAGACCAAAAGTCAGTTCCATGTTTTACACCATTAAGAAAATAAATATATTTTAACCAATAAATAATTTGCTCATTATTTTTATTTCACTTAGAATTCTATGTCTTCAAAAATAGCAAAAATTAAGGACATTGCAATTCATTTTTACTTTTTAAGTCAATTTGTCTGTTCAAAATCCTCAGTATTTCACCTTTTTACTAGGCAATAGGCAAGATGAGGAAAAATGTCTTTCCATGTAGCTCACTAAACTGTCTTGTCTGGACTGAAGGAAATGTCTCTGTGGCAATAAGCATAAGTAATCATTTTATTTGGCAAGAAATAAAGTTCTAGTGTAATCAGGGCTAAAATATTTACAGTCTCTAACCTAGGTGATAAGTGCACAGTCAACACCTCAATATACAGTCTCTGAGAGCTGTATCTGCTGGACTAATTACATTGTGGACATACTAAAATTTCATTATGTCTGTATCATAGAATCAGAGAGGTGTGAGCTAGAAGGGACTTTTAAGACCACCTAGTTCCAATTCCCTGCTATAGGCAGAGACACTTTGTACTTGACCAGGTTGCTCAAAGCCCCATCTAGCACAGCCTTGAATGCTTCCAGGGAGGGGGCATCCGCATCCTCTCTGGGCAATCTCTTCCAGTGTCTCACCAACCTCACAGAAAATAATTTCTTCCTAATACCTAGTCTAAATCTACCCTCTTCCAGTTTAAAGCTATTCCACAGTCCTGTCATTGTGCACAAACTGTACACAAACTGATCTGATCCAGAAATAATTATTCAAGGGAGATACACATTCTTTTCAATATCTGAAATAATGAATTCTGTGAAGCAATTTTCTTAATTACACTATTATCGATAAAATCACTGTGATGCTTTGCTCTCCTGCTTCCCCAACAAATTACAGTTGAGTGTACTTTGATTTGGCAAGTGAGCTTTGGAATTTGAAATATGGTTCCCATGTTCTATTGTTCCCCCAAAATTATCATTTACCCACATGCAGATGAAAAGAATAGTAATAATGGATTAAAACAGTACTTCTTCATTGAAAGAATCAAATAGAGCACTAAGTGGAGAAACATTACTTTCCTATCATCAAATCTGACAAATTAACCTTTATTTTAAAATGCATAACCTTTAAAATTTTAATGGAACCTTCTCCTTGAGCTTTCTCATGACAGTAGCTTTGATCTATAAGGGAATCTTCCAGGATCTGTTTTTTTTCCCCCATCATCTTTTAAGTCCTTTTCCATACAAATTAACTGCTCAAGGATCCAAAGTTATGTTTCATCTTATTTTCACTTATTTTGTGTGCTATCAGAAATAATCTAAGTCATTAATGAAAGTGGTAGCCATTGCTTCTTTATAAGATGAATACAATAATTGATGTGCATGAGTGGACTTTACACGTATCTTCGCAGCATGAAATCTGCACAAGAAAAGGGACAGTTGTTGAACCCAGAAGCTTAGATCTTCAGCTACAACACTAGGAGTTCATGCATGTACATGCTCCCAGCCAAATTGGTAGCATACTTACTAATCTAGTACTTTAAGTACAGCAACTCTGTGTTTCTAGCACCTTTGATTAAGACTGTCTGACAGATGTAATTATACATCACTTTCCTATAATTCAACCCCTAACATTTTTTGCGTTAAGTTGAAGTTTCGCATACATTCCAGCTTAGCCTTTTGCTTGTTTCTTTTAATTTTGGATCATAGAACCCAGAGAAATAAACTAGTTGTGTACATAATTTTTCTTTGTTTTTCTCCAAATCCCTCTCTACCCAGTAGTCCAGCAGTCCAACTGCCTGAGATCCACCACCTACTTCTGATGAATCACAACTGCATGACCTTGGATTGTTTTACCAATAAGTATATGCCAGATTTGGGAGGGAAAAAAAATTAAAAATGCATAATCTAGAATCAGGTGTGGTAAGAAAAATAAAACAAATGCAAAAGGGTAATAGTTGAAATAATAGAAGCTCAAGGATGCAAGAGAAAATCCATAGCTATGAAAGGTAAGGCAATGGTTAAAATCAAAACAAAAATAGGGAATTGACTGACTTTAAGCATTTTCCCATTCCAGGTAGCAATATAGACCAGTGCCTCCTAAGTCTGACAGGCCAGCAAAAACTCATTAGGCCTCTAATGCACATTATAGAACAAGCTAATTAGGCTAAAGCCTAGCAACTCATTAATTTTATCTATTGTATATACATTATCAAATAAATAATTATTTGTATTCTTCAGTTGTAAAATAGATCTTGTAAGCAGGATGTATACAAGGAAAATGTTTCCAAACCAAAACTAACCAAAAGATTAATTTGTGCTATACTTATGTTTTGCAACAAGCACACAAAACAGAAAGACATTTTTCCCCAGAGATAGGATATTTCTATCTTCTCCCACTTCCAGTAAAAAGTAATTGATAACATTTTGAAAATGTTTCAGAAATTACTGACTGTACAAAACAAGAGAAACTTTGAAAGGTATGGTTGAAGACTCAGGTTATGTGAAGATAGTTCTATAGTCCTAAAGCTACATACTACATTTAAACCATTCCTATATGGTAAAAACAAAACAAAACAGAAACAAAAAACAAACTAGAATATGCAAAAAAACCTACAAACTTCCTTGATCCATTGAGAAGTTATTTACAACCAGACATATCTCAGCAGAGGATTTGAACATTCTCTAGAGCTTCCAGAATTTGATTGCAAAATAAGGCTTTGATTAAAAAGACTGCTTTTAATGCACTTCAGTGAGAAAGTTTGGTTGAAATCTAATAGATCTAGACCTATTTTGTTTTTAACAGTTATAGTATTTTAGCACCATATACTTCTGCAAAAACTAACAATGTGCAGATTTCCCTTTGTGAATATGAAATTTTATTCCTTCTGTATCCAAGTTTCAGTAAGTCTGGGATGGAGAAGAGAATGATTAAGGAAGAAATAGTGGGGGGGGAAGCCTTTTTTGTTCTGACAATCTTATGCTACTCTGAATCACTGAAGAGTATGTTACAACGTTAAGGGTTTAAAACTCAATAATTTTGTGCACTTCTCTATTATTAAAATCTGTGTTCTGTTTAAAGTTTAATTAAAAAAATAATTTTCCCTTATTAAAATCTTCAACATTACATTATATGCTGTTTATGCAGAAAATTACATTAGAAAACAAAACCATTAATATAATCACTTCTGTCCTATAAATGAAAAAAATTGTTCAATCACATTGCAAAATCTTGGAAGTGCTCTGTTTGCTGAACTGATTTCTGGCTGTCAGAGATGATATCTAAGAGGACTGAGTGTTTGTCACCATTATGCACTTCCGTATTCATTTCTTGGACTTAGGAAGCATCCTCTTAAGTCCCTTTGTCATAATCTAAGCTTTAGTAGCATGCCTTCCTACATTACAGTTATATTGAACAGAAAACAAACATTTATTAGGAAAAATACTATGAAGAGTTTTGAAAAATGAATACATTAATCTCATTTGCAACACGTGTTTTCAGTATTTCAATGTATCATTTTTTTGTTTGTTTTTAACAGTACAAGAAAAGTCAGGCCACTGGGAGCTGACCATTACAGATGTGAAGGAGCTGAGAATATGTACAGTTCTCAGAATATATTTCCGCAGCTAATCTTGGCTTATGAGGGACTCCAACGTAACATCTTTAGCAATATCAGTTTACCAATGACACAAAATCAGAAGGATCCAGACTGTGTTTCAGTGAAGGCCTACCTTTCACTTACGCCAGAGGAATGAGCCACCAACAGATTCCTGAAACTTAGTAAGGAAAAGTGCCAAGTGCTTCTGTTGAGCAGGAAGCACCAGTGCAAGGGCAGCCTGGGGCCAGTCTGGCTTTGAATTAAGTGTCCTGCAAGCTGTGGCAGCCACCAACTGAACATCAGTCAGTAGTGTGCCCTTTGAGCACTGAAAGCCAGTTGCATCTTGTACTGCATAAACATAAGAACTGCCAGTAGATTAAAGGAAAGGATTATTCTCCTCTACTCAGCACTTCCAAGACCCAATCTAGATATTGGATTTAGGGTCCAGATGAGGGTCCCCCAAGATAACCCCCAAGAAATCAGCGAACTTGCCCTCTGCAAAGAGGAACTAGTGCATGCTCATCCTGAAAAAAAACAACGGCTTCAGGAAGCTCTAACTACGGGCTGTTTGTGCTTGAAAGGAGATTGTCATGATCTCTATGCAATTGCCTGTTGGGAGGATGAGAGGCAACTAGAATAAGTTAAAATGAGAATTTAGACTGAGTATTAAAACTTTTTCACTCCAAGGGCAATCAAGTTGCAGAAGAAGTTGACCAGAGAGGCTGCACAGTCTCTACCTTCAATGCTTTTCAAAAGTAACTGGTTGAAGCCCTGGGCATCCTGGTCTAATGTGGTTGCTGACCCTGCTTCATGGAGAAGGTCTCAGACATCTTCTACTTTATATAGAGTTGATAGTTTTTAAGTCAACAGTAGCACCAGCTGTATCTTCTGGCCTTCCCTTGTTTGCTTGTTAGTTGTATCCCAACAGCTTAGCCTAGTTTCAGTTACTTAACTGAAAATACATAATAAGTCAACTGCCTACTGATGGGTAAAAAGCTGGAACATAAGAAAGTGGATTATTGAACATATGATAGTGTCTTGGTAGAAGTAGAAGTCTATTGGATTAAGTGAAAATTCAATGCAAGAACTTATCATAACTGAGGATACAGTGGATTTCTCTACCCCTGGAATAAATTCAATGAAGAAAATACCAATATGACCTCAGAAAAGATTTGGAGGGAGCTGAATATTTCTTATTGTTTGTATTTCTAACTTTCCTCTTGTCTCAGTACTTGAAATCTTCCTGTGTCCACTTTCGTCAGTCAAGAACAAATCACTGGTGGATAAAGGATTGAGCATGTGGAAATGAAATATGATGAGGTGTCAACATTTTTCCTACTTTCAAAGTTAATTCTGAAAGTGCATTTTAGATGTACTATTGCTACTCCTAAAAATACATACTGTAAGAGTGAAACCATTAAATAGATTATCATGCAAAGGTAAGTTGCACTAAATCCTCTAAAAGTCTAAGTATCAGGTTGATAATATAATCTAATATTGAGTATACTTTTAATGGGTTTTGAAGAATATTCTTCCAAAAAATTTTAAAGGTTCAATAAAATGCGGCTGCTATCCCTCAATAAAATGTTGCTGGTATTTGTGTACTAGTGCATAATGTTTGAGAGGGTTTTAGTAATCTCAAGGCAATTTAATATTTGATATGAATATTTTAATGTTAAACTCGTTCCATTATTAGAGAGACAGAGACCAAATCCTCTCTTGTTACTAAATGATTGCTCAACCAATTCCAATGCAATTTATTCATTTGCTTTGGCTTTAAAAGTCACTGCTGGTGTAGCCTGTACGAAAAGGCTATGTTGCCTACAAACCTATCCTTAAATAACATCTCTCAATTTTGTAATGTGTTTTTCTTCCTCCATTTAATGCTTGCCCTCAGGCAGAATGATTATTTCCTGAAAGCTGAGTTCTTTAGTTCTCACCTGGACATTAAATATTTTTCCACCTTAAGATGATCAGTAAATAACAGTTTATCCTCATACAATAGACAGTTGCTGTGATGTAACCCAGCAGCAGCAGCTCAGCACCATGCAACCATTTACTTGCTGCCCCCCAAGGCAGGACAAAGAGAAAATTGGAAAAAAAAAAACCTAGGACTTGTGCTTTGAGATTATAACTATTTATACAGTCACAGTGCAATTAATCACACACCTGCACCCTTCACAATCATGGCTGTGGCTCTGTCCATCTGAATGGCCCAGCCCTAATTCTCACATAACTCAACAACACCCAAATTCTGGTGTAATTAACACTGTTTCAGCTGGAAGCAGGATAACAAAGAACATCTAGTATGAAAATTAAGATACAGAATTACCAGTGCTAAAATTTGTGTTCATGATATCAAAAGTTATTAAAAAAAAAAACACTTCAATGAGAAAATTATACTCTTCACAAAAAAATATGACTCACAAACAGCAAGCATTAGTTACACTGAGAAAAAATGTATTTTATGTGCTAAGAATTTACAATAAACATGTGAGTATAAACTGAAGAAGAGTCTTGCTGAGTAACTACTTATCATGGGCTATGATTATCGAAGTTGTAACTCATATTTTGCAATGTTGTGATAAAATGATAAGTGAGCATTATTTCCAGTACAATGAATATTGATTGTACTTGGATATATTAGTACATTTTCTATAATTACACCCACTACACACTCAGCACAGATGATTGGTCTGTAAACTACATCTAGAAAGACTGCCAAAAGCCATTTTAGAAAAAAGTGCACAATTTTGTCTAAGAGACTAGAATGAGCAAAGTAGAAACAACAAGAGCTAAGCTCTCAGCAGCAGCATCTGGAAACCCAATTCCCATCTTTCATAGTTCTTGAAAGTTTTCCATGTCAATAAAACCAAATAGGAAAGCTTTCATGTAGTTTCAGAATAAACATCCTTTCCCAGCCTTTCTCTTGAAAAATAAAACCAAGCAAGTGGGAAATACATGCCTCCTAAGATCAGACAGGGGCTGTTCAAAGTTGATCTTGGTCTTATCAGTTCTTGACTGGTTAGCACTAAACAGCAGCAAGGAAGCCAGTAAGGATCATCTTAGTTTAAGACAGGGAGGACAGAATCTCTGGACAAATTCTGGGCCATAAGATTTTCCTGAGTAGCCTGAATGAAGAGGTTCTTTCTAGTATTGTGTTCATGAATGGTGGGAACTTTTCAAAGGCAGCGTGACTTCAGAAACCTGAAGCAGATTTTCAAAATTAGCTGGACAAACTTTGTGCTAGGCAGGCCCACCAGAAGAACAATCAATTATTTTACTATGACATGCTCCATTTATTTATTTTTTTTTTAAAGCTGTTGTCAGATGTAATAAAGAAAATATCCATTTGCTTTACTGATTAGATCTACACTTCTGAAAGTTTTTTTTTTAATATAATCTGAGCTACACAGAATCCTTAGATATATTTCAAATATCTACGTAAAATAACTAGAAAAAGAGAAAAATACAAAAGCAAACCCAAGTTTGTATTCAACATCAAATGATCTAAGAATGGGTAAATACTTGTTTTCCTGGGTCAGTGTCTTAGGTATATGGCTAAAAGCTCATGGACTGCACCTAGTCTATTACTGGAACACTTTTCCTCTAACTACTGTTTCGAGGAGATTGTAAAATATCTAAAGAATTTATTAGCCTGCAAGTCTTCTGAACTATTCATTTTCTGAGTGATCAATATGCTTCCTTGATTATTCATACAGAATCAAAAGTCACTGTACATATGAAGCCTATATTGAAGAACACAGCACATTTCTGAAGTTATGGTGAAATAGTAAAACTACATTACACTGAAGCAGTTAACCCTGCGTAAGTGTATTCAGCAAACTAATTCAGTATATGTTACCATTTACAATTAAGCATCTCAAAGTGTGTATCATTGAAATTCACTTTCCAAAATGTAGTTTAACTGATTGATCCTCTTTGACAATGAAATATCCACATACAGATCTGGATTGATTTTTGGTTGTTTTTCTTATGATAATGACTAGATCCCTACTTACTGATCTCAGGAGATCAATGCATTTTAATAGTTTCAAAGAATTTAGTTACGAGAATGTAGAAATCCTGGTTCAACAAAAATTCATTACAGTGAGTGTTCATGTATGAAACAGAGAGAAGTAACATGACATGCAATCTACATCCAGATAAAAAAAAAAATGTTATTCTCGTCAGTAATTTTCTTCACTGTGCTCAGAGCACATTTGGGATATACATATATATTTGGTTTAATATATAATTATATACAATAATATATATATATATTTGGTTTTTAATAAATGTTTTTGGAGCATGGTGATTCTCACAACAAGAATTTCGAAGTAATCTAATCTGAAAAAAAAAAAAAAAATCACATCTGTAAATCTTGCATTTATTTTTTTTTAAATGATTCTGAAGAGGACATACCAACATGTTAGCTGATGAGATGAGATTATTGTGGACCTTTGTAATCAAACAAGATTGCTTTGCTATGCAGCAGGAGGTGCGCACAATGCTTTAGATATCAGGTGCTTTTATGTAAGACATTTCTTGCTAATGCAAGTAACTAGGTGTTGACAACATCTCTAGACTTTCCTGCTCTCTTTGATTCAGTGATAAGGACAGTTTCAGAAAAACTTCCTCCCTGCTCGCAGCCTTCACATAATTCTAGTTCTGAGAAAGAAAATGCAAGAAACAGACAAAATCAGAGGCATTCAGACCAGAAGAATAGCCTGATAGCAAGTGTGTAAAAACAGAAAATAATGATTCTCCAATCATTTTTCAAGCAACAGAACACAACTGATGGCTGACTTTGAAAAGCCTACAAAGGCATGAGATTACACAGAACATTACTTTCACACTTCCAGTAGGTTTAATCACTGGTCACTAGGAACAGGATCTCGTAAATGAAATAAATAGAATGCTAGCAACTGAATCACCACTAAGTAAGAGCAAGGGCTCTCTCATGCACTGATGTAAAATTCAGTGCAATCATAAGGGCATGTAAGCTTAATTTACATAGCCTGTGGAAGAATTTGGTCTTCAGTTTTATACACAAAAGCCTTAACAATGGTGGGTTTTCAGGTGGATGTTGATTTGTTGTTTTGTTTCGTTTTTACACTTTACAAAAAGAACATATTTAGTTATGCACTGGCTAATTTCAGGAACCTACCTCAGAAGAAAGAACAAGAAGTCTATCCCTTACATATTAAGACACCTCCAAAAAAATCCGTCAGAGTTGTTACTAAAAGGAACTTAAACACAACTTTGAATATGCACATAATAGCATACACATACAGATGTGCACATAATCATATATTTATATATGCATGTGTACAAGGCTTCCTAAAGTACTGTATAAATATAATTGATATATATATATATATGAGTATATATAAAGCAAAAAATAATAAAACTACATTTAAGAACAACCTACATAAATCTGTATGGTATCAAATACAAAAAAATTCCAAGGGAGGTATTAAAGGATAATAAATTGCAAAATTTGAATGCCAGTTATACAAGCCTTTTCAGATTGCTACACTAGATAGAAATCCTTATGGCTTTACAGATTATAACAGCAATTTTTTCTTCTTGCACTTCCATGCCATTTCTGTTTTCTCTCTCAGTGAAATCCAAAAATCTGAAATCGTAATCTTCAGGGCATTTCCAGAAACTTTCTAGATATACTCAGTATCTAGATAGATGAATTCAAACTATTTTCTGCTGGGAGTGATAAAAACAACAAATGAAACAGTTTCCAATAAAGCACTCAAAATTGCTAACAAAAGTACAAGTGTAGCTAGCAAAACTCACTGAAGGCCAAGAATTTGGTAAAGTTCAGAGAGAATGGAAGACCACTGACCATGACAAAATGCAACATCAAAAAGAGACAAGGTCATATTTAAATATTAAAGAAACCCTGACAGTTGCTACCTGTTACTGGTTCCATATGGGTTTCTGATATAAAAAAAACACTACTGCTTTTAGAGCAGTGCTAAATTGTGATTTTACAGCCTTAGTGGAATGATTGACATAACTGTTTGTTATCCAGAGTAATCCCCTTCCAAAGCATCTAGCTTTCTAACACAATGAAACTTTGAACTATTATCCTGAAGAAAAAAAAGAAAACCTCTGGGAAAAAAATAAAAAAAAAAAAGGTCCTGAGCAGGTATTTCACCTTTGGGGCCCTTTTGTTCTTTGTAGATTGTAATACTCTCACAGTTATTTTTTTTTAAATCTATTTTTTAAATCTGGAGATTTAATTTCAGAAATTTCGGTAGTATGTTTGGGGAAAAAGAAAAGTTAGAACAAAAACCATGGCTACATCCTGCTTGGTATAAGGATTAGATCAGATTCCTAGTTGAAACTGCCTGCCTTGTGCTAAATAATGGGCAAAGAAGCTCACTCACAGAAAAAATTGGCATGTGGTCAAGACACCAGAGCACTGGCAAGTGTGGGAGAAATGCACTGAGCAGATAAAAACAGGCCATAAACAGAAAAAGCTGCTATACAGGTAGGAAAAGTTAAGTTCATCACTATGTGTATTTTGAAATACAAACTGAATCTTCAAAAAATAGCATGAATGATCTCTGAGTTGAGATGGTAAGCAAAACATCTATCTATACCACCAAATAGTTTTACTTTCTGGAAGACTTTTTGTGCGTATGCATATGCCAAGGACACAACAGTGGGGATAACACAGAACAACTGAAACACACAACTCACCTTTCACTAAACAACTAATCTTCTACTAAAAGCTATTTTAACTAAGCAATTAATAAATGCACATTTGGAAGAGCAGCATGATTAAAATAGTATTTTACAGGTTCACAGATAGAAAGAGCACAGTGGTGGAAAGAGACAATCAAAATGAAACACTCACCTGTATCCTAGGCTCACAATAAAAAACTTCAAAAGGAAAGATCTCCAGAAAGAGACCCCTCTCTAGTGGCAGTAGCCCTTAAATGGGGTCTAGGAGAGGTGCAGCCAGGCTCCACCCCTTCTGGTCACTGCTGAATTACCTTCACCTGTGCTCCCACGACTGACTCAGTCCTAGCCTCAGGTGATCAAGCAGTGTTTCAGACCGTAACTCAACAGTTCCCATACACTAACGTAAGAGGGAAGTCATCATAGTTGAAATTAGTGTGCTTGGTAGTTCTTAGCACAGCACGTCACTTAAATCAAGGCACTCTGAAATGAGAAATGTTAAGATATTGAAGTGTCAAAATATGTAGCATGCTAGCTGACTTGACGAAGCACCGAATAAAGAAGGAACCCGCTTTAGAACCTTTAGCATGCTGCCTTTTCTAATGTACTGTGACACCCTACATAAGATGTCAGACTCTTCGCTCCTTCTCAGAGCCATCTCCAGCACTACTGAACAGTAGTACTGTTCTACAGAACACATCAGTCACATTTCAGGAGTGGCTTTTATGATCAGGAGGTTTTACAATCATGATTCACCTGGCTTGCATGTTTTCACCATTCCCCAGACCAGAGTATGCCACACAAGTGCAGTAAAGAAAATAAGCCAAGAGGCAGGCCTACCATGATTTTTTGTGGCCGGGTAGTGAAGCAGAAGCTAAGCTAACTGTTTCCAGCAGTCTGAAGATAAAAATGAAGGACAAAGAAGCCAATTATGGGGAGAGTAGAAGGATGTATACAGATATGGCAGGTGGTTAGCACCTCATTGGTACAGCACCAGGACAGCCACCTCCAGTCTGCCACTGCTCTACCAACAGGATAGGCTCACCGCCCTCAGATGTTCAGCTGAAGGTCACAGTAGATTTGTAAGTCTAGTTTTTGTTGCATTTTGCACTGATATAAAGATCTATAAAACTAATGCAGCAATGGAAAATATTATGATACCTAATTATTTTTACTGCCTTAACAAATTGCAAAATAAATTTGCATCACTTAGAGGGAAGGCGTCAAAGAGTACCAAAGCTGTAAAAGGAATAGGAATACATCAACTACAGTAACAATAGGAGATATACGAAGAACGGCAATCTAGTCTGATTTGTGTATAACACCTTGGCAACATTCACATAAACTTTCGCTGAAATTCGTTAAAGATAGGTGAGAGCATAAAGAAATGCTTACATCAGTAAGACTTTCTGATCTACAAAACACAATCTTTATATATGGTAGCTGACATGTTAGATAAGAAGCACTCTATGCAACTTTTGCTTTGTGGACACCAAGTTTTGACACGCTCAAACTCTGAAGGAAAAAAAAAAAGAAAAAAACAGATGTACAATATTTCCATTTTTTCACTTCACATTCAAAATTCTTTTGGTTTTGTACAAATTCTGTATACAGGCTGTTTTCAAACTTGCTGAAAAACGAAGCTTTGCAGTATACTTTTGTTTTAATTTTAGTTTACTGCAGCTTTAACAACTACCACTCGGCAATCTACATGAGTAACACCATGCTTACAGACAGTAATTCTTTCTTCTGCCTACAGTGTGTGTTTGTATACATCATATTCATCCATGAAACTTGCTGAGTTTAGTATTTTATGTTCTTACACATTTTCTAGCCGTACTGTATCCTAGATTTACAGTGTTGTTTGTTTCTTTTTTTTTTTCTTCTAAGTATATTTCTTAATTTTGGTAAGTGATAAACTATAAATAAATGATAAAACCTTTTAGTACATTGTAAGGTATTGTATATATCAATGGATACAGTTTTAAACATTTTTCCAAGTATTCTCTTTCTGTGAGACATTCAAAATAAAGGCCAAATATTTGTCAGCCAATTTCTTCCAGTACGTACATTATTCAGGATAGAAAATAGCCTAGAAGCAAAAATAAGTGGTTTGACAGAGGTAATCCTAGTAACATAAGAAAGAAAAGGGTCCACTGAGGGAGGACAACAAAAACCCACTCTACCAGGTCAGCTTGCAGATACAGTTTGCATTTAAAAGACATTGTAAATTTGCCTTTAGCATGTGGTCTATTTCTCCAATAACTGTGCAGAATGTGTATTAGTTTTAAATTTCTTTGCTCTGATCTATGAAAAGGAACCTAAAAGAATCAATTCCTTTTAAATCTCAGTGAACTGCTGATAACATTGGAAGCCTTCAAGTTTCCCAGCCAGAAGATCCTCTAGTACATTTCATCTAAGACAATCTGAAGATACTATGTGACTTTATTTCACGTTGAACCATATATTTATTTATTGTTACTTCTTATTTTGTTAATACTTTACCTATCACTAATGGTTTGAATATCATTTTCTGTCTGTATCGTGTTCCATTACTATAAACGTTTAGTTTAGTATGCTTAATCAAAAAATACCTCTTTCTCATCTCTCTATTTTTTTTGTTAATCTAAAAAATTATTCTAAAACAATATTTAAAATTTTGGTGCATGCTTGTCTGTTACAGTGATACATAGTCTGATCTGGAAAAAGTTCTCTGAATCCATAAGGCAGAAAATTTGGTGTAAGTAAGTGTTCATGTAATTCCTTTTTCACATAGAAGTCTAACCAAAAGTGTGATCTAAGGTATAAACCTTAACTGCTTACGTATATACCAGCAGTCCTAGCTGGTCTACACAGTCACTTATAGACAAAAGCAATAGATTGGAGCAGGTGAAGACTTTCTCAGAACAGGATTTCAGAAAATGCTATATTCTTGTTACTGTGAAGACATAGAAGTATCTAAATTCACACTTGTTGCCAGGATCTAATGGAAGATATACATCGTTTTCAGCAGCTGGTATCTCCTGCATAGACTGAAAACTCATATGTAAAGCAGTGTATGTCTGTATGATGTATTTTAAAATATATTTTTCAACTGAATAGATCTCTCAAAGAGGAAAATGTACAAAATAACTTCTTAAGGCGACAAAAATCCACCTTATATTTCTTAAATAAATTTAGCTGAACAAAACATAACACTACTTCTTTCATTAAGCAGATTAACTTTCCATAGCTCTTCCTCTGGCTACTAAACTGACAGAATCACTTCATTGTTGACCTATTCTGATCTTATTAGATGTAAGCAATGAAAGAACTAATTGAGAATCAGGCTGCTGTGTCAATTTTCTCATCTTACATTTAAAGAGGTCATTTAGAAAAACTGCACTAGCCTGACTAATGGGTAGTGCATAGCATTAGTAGTGTAAAATAAAGAACTATTTAAGTTTAATCATCCACTAAATTATATCTAGCATCTATGGTACATTCAGCTAACAGAACTGCACTGAGGCATGGAGAGAAGAAAGATGAAATGATAACCATCCTTTTTGTCATCCCCATTTAGTATAGCTTTCACTTTGGATGCAACATCATGTAAGAATGGGACAGTGGATGAAAGGAATAAAGGAGTGATTATATGATTCTGCGAGTATCCAGGATCTGAGCAGGGATATCCAATGGGTTGTACTGCTACTCAGAGACTCTAAGGATGTGCAGATGCCTGTGGATATATTGCATATCCTCTGTGTACCTATGTGTCTGCACCGGTGACCTTCTGATTCTGTCAGCTGAAGAGGAAAAATGGACTTCATTATGTGTGCTTGGATTTTGTGGAAGTCCTGTGGGTGTTGTTGAAGGCAACATCTTGTAGTATAAGTAAACAACCTGGCATTAAGAACCACAAATATACATTTTTAAATGGTCTACAATTATCTGTAATGTCTTTCACTGTCCTACTTTGATTTATGGTGCATTCATCTAACATTAGATTTCCTTCAGTGAGAGTTTCAAAAAATCTATATAAATCTACTCAATGAGCTTACCTGCATAAATCAGCTAATGGTGATGACTATGTTGAAAAATAATATTTTGGAGCTGAGAATTTGCTCTGTCAAATAGTGTTATTGTGCTCTTTGTATCTGCTCTAGTTTCCATAGAAACAAATAGGAGACAATACGTTCAGAGCAGTCTACATATGCATTACCATTTATACAGATGGCTTACATTTAGGTCTTTTTATGTATAGTTCCAGGTAATAACCTGTAAAAACTACTGTGTTACTTAGGTGATAAGAACTTCAGCTCTATCTTCAATCTGAGGATCTGCAGAAGAAACCTCCACAGACATCTACAGCCATTAACAATTTTACAATCTTTTCTCTACAAAGAGCACTGTGAGCTGCTCTTCACATGATATGCACTGCATAGGGAAGAGGAGCCCTGTGTTCTGCCTGACAGCACTTAGCTAAGAATGTTTTTTCCTGATGACAACTACAAGTTCTATCTAGTCCCTTTGTGCTTAGCAACCTCCTTTGTTTTGTGGTCAGGAAAGCTGTCAGAGACATGTTACAAGACTAGAGAGTGATAGTGATCTCACTGCAGCGTGTAGCTCACTGCTGTGTTGTTGTGTTTTTGTTGTTGTTTTGTTTTTATTTTTTTCCAGTGAAGAAGGGATAGCGAGTTTCAGGGGTAGGCAATCATAGTTAAATATATATACATATTTAATAAATAAACAATAAATAATAATAAAAAAGCAAATAGTGATTTACAAACTACATTGAACTTCATCCTTGTCTAAGTCACTATTTACAATCAAGGGCAAAAAAGGTCAGTTCCTCAGTTCTCAAGAAAAATACAAACAGTTACAGCCACTCCTGGGTTATCTAACTTCAGAATATCATTATTTTTATAAAACACACAACAGCACACTCTGAAGGTATGTCAGGGGAATACTGCTACAATACTTAGATAAGCCTTTATTGGACAGAACAGCACCATTTGGTTGTTCCTTTCCTATTCAAATTAGTAAATATCTGAACAGTAATAATTTTACTTGCAAGATTCAAGCCTGTACAGCTTCTACAGGATATCAATGCCATGACACAGATGCTTCACTACAAGCAGACAATGCTTGTTTTATGTGCAGTATCAGTGTATCAGTTTTTGGTGAAAAGATGTATTTCCAGGTGATGTATACTTGACCTCCTTATATTTATTTGAATTATCTGTTTTTATGAAGATTTAATCTTAAGATTCCCTCTCAAAGCCTCTGATGAGTAGGCTTGCCAAGTTAAAAGTCATATCATTTTTGACCACGCCTTAGAGGTGTGATTCCTACCAAACAGCAATACTCCATCACTGAGGTTGTGATCTTATTTCACACCTTTGCAACCTCTCGAGCTGCAGGTTGTCACTGATGTTGTCTTGGAGCTGAACTTCAGGACCTCCGGATTCTTCCTCTGGTAGGGTCTTCCCAGTAAAGACTCTTCCAAGCACCCAGTATTGCAGAAACCTTTCAGCTCACCAACTCTCAGCTTCCTGATCCTCCCTTGGTGCCACCAGCCCCTGACTTATACTGCTGAGTCACAGCCCATTGCAGCAGCACAGGACAGGATGCAACATGCCCTAAATATAAGCAGCGAAACAGTTGTCATCCACCATGGGGGCAAGAGCTAAAGAGCTCTTTGTAGCTCTCTGCACAAGCACCAGTGGGATGAGAGCTGGCAGGCGGATCGAGGAGTTTCTGTTTTATCTGCCCATTCTTTCTCATTAATGCTGTCTTGGTACCAACGTGATTTATAAGTCATAATGCTTGTAGAAAGGAAATTACTGTTGTTGTTTCTGGCCATGCATAACTCATCAAAATTAAAAACACAGCTATGCACTGGGGATGTTGTCACCTCTGTCTTGCCTCATTAGGCAAACTGAATTCATAAAATCTTAAGTACTGTTGAGCTTTGGATTTTCTCAGCAACAAAAGTCAAGTCACAGAATTATTGTAATTATCCTCTTACAGCCAGGTTACTTTTGCTGAGAGTGCAGTCAGAGCTCTCCTCATGAATGCTGTGCCATGGAATCTGGGAAGAGCTCTGCCTTTTCTCTCGTGTCAGGCAAAGGACAAGCTCAGTCTGGCTTTGAACACACTATGTAGCTGCCATGCCCTTGCATAGCCAGCCCTCTGGAGGTGTCAGCTTTGCTGAGCACCACCTAGAGCCACGCCATGTAGGTGCGACTGGTTCCACTTTGCCTTTCTCACTGCCCCAGCACATCATGAGTCAGACTGGATGAGCCATGAGCTGGTCCCACGAGGGCACTGTGACAATATCACCAAAGGTAAGTACATTCTCTGTAATTATGGAAACTATTGTCTCTGTAACGTTATAGGTTTATTTTTTTTTACCTCAGTCTATCTTGAATAGAAATTCTAATTTTTTGAACTTTTTTTTTTTTTTTTTGAAAAAATTTTTCACTGGGATGCACACTCCAACACAGAACTGTCAGTACAAATTCCTACTGTCTCTATAAAAGCTTCATATCTAACATCATGTAAAAACTTCTGCACATATTAAAGAACAGTATAACAGCATTCTGTGTGACTTTATAAAAACATACATCAATTCTCTGAAAAATCCTCTGTATGCTAATTACTGGTGATCTTATAAGCAAACATTCAGAGATGACAAGTATTGCAAATTTAATTCAAATAAAAATATCATTAAAATAGTATTTAACATACAAAAACAATACTCGATACCACTACCACATAGAAAAGGTACATAAGCACAAGAAAACCTACTTCTACTGACAGAACAGGAGTCATGTGGAAAGGCTGAGAGAGCTGGGACTATTCTGGCTGGAGAAGAGATACTTGAGGTTAATTTACTGAGGTGTATAATTATCTGATGGTGGGAGCAGAGCAGACACAGCTAGGCTCTTCTCACTGGTGCCCAGTAACAGGGCAGGAAGAAATGGGCACAAACTAAAGTGCCCATCTAAACAAACAAACAACAACAACAAAAAACAGCAACAAAAACTTATTCACTGTGAAAATAAATACTGGTACAGGTTGCCTGCAAAGATTGTGAAGTTTCTCTCCTGGAGATACCTAACACTTTGTAAGACATAGTCCAGGTCAACTTGTTCCAACTAAACTTACTTAATCAGGGGACTAGAAGACCTTCATAGGTCCTTTCCAACCCTTAGAGATCCTCTGACTATGAGGAACTGAAAAGACTAGCTGAATGTATGCAGAAGCCCAGAAATTAGTAGCCAATATACTATGAGTTTTTACACTGGAAACTTGAGAGTACCAAAGGGGATTTGCCATGACAATTAGTTTTATTAGGAGAAAAATTTTCTAAGCTACCTTTGTCACAATTTGAACAACTTCCTATCCACCCTCAAGCCAAATGAAAAAAAAAAAAACCCACAAAAACATAACTGCAATAAATCAGTCAAGTCACTTAAAAATTATTTGTATTAAGAACATGGGATTTCAATTCCAAAGTACAATGCTGAGGGCAGCAAGTAGACAAATTACCAGAGTAGAATAAATTTCCTCACTTGCCTTTGAGAAAATCTAATATCCAGAAATGTTAATAATTAATAATTACCAATTAAAGTCAGACAGCTAGTCTTTATTCATTTCCCGTGGTTACTTTTATATTCAGTATCTAATTACTGTGAATTCATTGACTCTAAAGTAATTACCCAATCATTATCAGACAACAAAACAAATTTCAATAATAACTACCAATCAATATAATCACTAATGCACTATGTTTCTCTTTAATGATCCAACATTCACACTTCAGATTGTTTAATCTGCAGTATCTAGGTTGAATAGTCCCTATCTGTTATGCTTCAGGTTCCTATATTCATAAGAGGATGCTTAAATTAAAAATCCATTTTCAAGAATGTCAGTCCTATGCATGACATTTTAGATTTCCCTCTTCACATTTACATCTCAAAATAAGTATTTATAAATGTACAACAATGAAAATTAATGAAGCACTAACCAATTTAAATTCACTGCTCACCTACATTGACCCTCAGGTTCTCTTGTGAAATGATTCTGTGCCTAGAAACTACAATTAATAATATTTCAGACTTCATCAGTCAATAGAACTATGCAGATACAGTTAAAGATGACCAACAGTCTTATACTAGACTGCTGGAGCACCCTGCTCATATACACTGCAACATAGTTTCTTATTCCATCATTAGCATGGTCTTTGTATAGTCAGAGGTTTTCATTCTTGGGTGCAAGATTCCAGAATAAGTATACCTATAAAAGCTTCCAGAATAAGGGAAATCTTTATTTGAATTATGCATCTTTGGTATTTAATTGTTTTAAAATTGGAAAAGTTAAAAAAAAAAAAAAAAAATTGTTTCCCAACAATCAACAACAAAAAGAATCAATTTACTTCTTTTAGCCAGCTATAAAGTATAACCACAATGAAAATTAGCAACATTTAAAAAATGATGGTTTTTAGAAAAAAAGGTTTGTATTTTAAATGTAAAAATATGAGTGTTCCTCCTTTCAGAGGAACTATCAGATTGCTTACGAATTATGTTTTAATTAAAATTGTAAATTAACTTCCATTATTTGTATCAAAACACTTTCTTAAATTACGTTATTAGTCATAGTTCAGACAGCCTCAGGAAATGTATTTCATCATTTGTTAGTGCAACAACATCTTTATGGCATCTTATATATTCTTAAAGAACTTTGCAGGCCTCATTTGTACTGTGTATTTATTACCTTTTACCTCTCAGGCTTATCTCAAGGGATTATTGTCTTCCAGTTGTACAACAACCATCTGGTAAAATTACTTCTAAAAATAATGATTGTTCTTTAAACAGAAGAATCACAACTTAGTATTTAGGAGACAATCCCTTCACAAGATCTTTCTAACCTGTTAACTTTACATGCCTACAGATTGCAGTACTTACTTTGCATGTAAGTGATGAGCAGCTTCTAATGGCGTTCCAATCAAGCTGAGTATTTACCACTGCAGATTACTCCAATTGCCAAAGGAGTATAGAAATCTAGATTTTGCCAGAAAAGCAAGTAGGAGAAACAAGAGACTTTCATATAATTTCACAATTATACCTAAGTGGATATTTAGCCCTCATATAATAATCATAATCAATTCTTTTCTAGGCTGAGTTCTTTGCGTACTAGAGAGAGTCTGCATCCAATCCACAAGCTTGGTGGATTAGATTTCTCTCTGTAGTAGAAATAGAGAGGCTGCTACCCAACTGCACAATCCTGAAGACAAATTGCTGCTCTAGAGCCGTGGGTAACTGATGCAGAACTGGAAGATAGCATGTCAAGTGGAGGAGGAAGTGGTGGCACTGCTGCAAGAGACACCTGTAGCATTAAGCAGCAGGACCACTCTAGTAGACCTCTGGGGACATCTGGGGATGTTCCTTCATACAGGGCCAATACTGCAGTAGAGATCGATTGTGAAATCAAACAGTAGGGTAGTACGTGCTGTAACCTGATAGGAGGACCTGCCCCGTATAAGTGGTCCTAAAGTGCTAAGCAACGGTATATAAAGGGATGTGTTGCTCAATAAAGAGAGCATTTTCAAGACCGCACCATACGAGTACGAGCTGCTTGATAGGTCGAGGGTACACCGTTCGCAGGGAGCTCTCACATAGTGAGAGCACGAGGCAACACCATACAAACAGTTGGACAGTTCACAAACCTAGGAACTTTTGCCTCCCAAAACACAGTTGTGTGGTGAATGACTCAACTTCCCAAGGAGCTGACATCAGCACCACAGTATGGCTGCAAGTGCTGGACCACCAACACCAGCTCACTGGAACTGCTCTGATACCACAGTCAGGACCATGTTGAGAAATAATTTCTTTTCTCAACATAAATTGGCAGTTCTGACACCTCAGAAGAGGTAAGACCTCAGTAAGGAGAGCAAGAAAGTGGTTCAGCAAGAGCTCCAGGAGATGTGGGCATGGGGGACATGATACTTGGCTGCATTTCTGTGAGTATTCCAAAGGTAATTCTTTCTCCTCAGAGTTCATTGCGTGTTTGTCTTGATCTGACAATCTAGATTAGAGAAAAATAACTACACATATTCACAGTACAATAAGATCTTGAGCAAAACCCATTTGTTTACATTTGTTTTGTATTTGCAAATGAAATGTTTTATTAATAACAGTGTTGTTTTAGTGGATAGATAAAATACGAAATATTAAAAGATATGTTTCATAAAAACAAAGTTTTTTCACTGTACTAACACTATGTCTTCATTTATCATCATTACCTTTTTAGACACCAAAAAATTAAGTCTATTTTGTCAGACAAGAAAAAAATGTCAATGCTTATTTTTAATGGAGAAGGATATTACAAATGCTTCCATCATTTCTAAACATGGTTTTGTTTTGAATCCTTTTGATTCAGAGGAAAGAATTAAAATCTAAAATCTGTTAAGCACTATTAAAGAGGAAGTGAAAGCATCCTGCAATGTACTATAAAAGATTTTCAAAAAATAATGTATAGTTTGAAACAGAAGTTCTAATCAGAATTTTTTTATATATTTCTACCCATACTTTTCATATAGTAAACCACATTATAAATAACATGGTATTATATGTAACATTCTCCCTAAAATTAAACAGTAAATACAAAATGAAGAGTATCCTTCTGTATTTGGAAAGGTGTGCTGATCATGTGTGGTTCTTACATTGCCAGAATGAGCAGTACAATCATTCAGAATGGAGTAAGTCAATTCTCCATGTAAGCCCTGGATAAAAGGTTAACTTGTATTAAACGAACTTCGTTCTCCTTCCTACTCCCCATTAGGATGAAATAAGTACCATATGAATCATTTGAATTATGCTTCCTAAGATCAACAATGTATCCCTATAAGTTACAGGAGATGAGAGGCTAGAGATGAATCAAAAAGAACTCATTTCCAGGTCATGAAAAACCAACCAGAAAAATAACCACCAAATACTAGCACAATAAATACACTGTTTTATGTAGCAAATCTTCAATGAAAATGAAATAACACTAGCAAGATAGTCTGTTATACTAGTGGATCTTGAAATGATCCATGTTTAGTTGCATTTTGGTAGATACGTATTTATATAAATATTTCTTAATAAAACATTTTACAGCTCCTTGGTTCTTCTGTATTGTCTCAATAGGCTAAAATGTGCCCATATTCATTAAATTTACTTTAGAACTGCTTTAATTGATTAGTGCAACTTCTTGCAGCCAGAAATAGACAATAAACTGATCACAGCACAAATGCTAAAGGATAGCATTTACAGAAAGTAAAAATACACCTGTCTGCTGCAATCTACAATCCTATTATACTGCAGTATTCAGAAGCCAGAGCACACATAGAAAGACCAAGATTTTGCTATCTAAATGCCTATGAAAGAAGTGAATATAAGATGAATATAAGATAATTTCCTGTGAACTCTGAAACTTATTTCTGTACAGATATATTTATATATAATATTCTGTTATTGGAGGACAAAGGGAAAAAATGTACAAAATAAGACTTTGAAGTTTAAATCCCATATCTAGAAATGAAAAACACTGTGCACTTTCCCAGTGAAGTTCTGTCCTGAAAAAGCACATACCAAACTCCCATTTTGTTCTAGAAATAGTGAATTGCACAGCTATTCTGTAACCAGTAAGTAGTTCAGAAGAATAAGAAATGACATAAAGTTTAAAAATAGTTTAAGCCATTATGATGGAAATCATCATGTTGAGACATCTCATCCTGTTATCCATAAAACTGTGGACATAAATTTTATTTTGAAGCTAATCTGGGAAGAAAACCAGTTATGCATATATTTCCTGACCCCTCACCTCACATCCCCCCCCCCCCCCCCCCCCAGTGACTCAGCTAAATCACCTCACACTTAAAGTGTTAAGACAGGACTATAAAAGGAATGATGGAGTTACTTTGTAGGGTTTTTGTTTGATTTTTTGTTTGTTTTGGTGGTTCTTTTTTGCTTGGTGGTTTTTGTGGTTTTTTTTTTTTTTTTTGGGGGGGGGGGGGGGGTGGGGGTGGGGTGTTAATAAGTCAAAATAGTCACAGATCTCTGCCAAGGAAGGTCAAAAAGACCCTGCCCACAACAGTTAAGTTTTCCTTCTGCTGCATCAGCAGTATCCTGCCAGACCATCCCATGTGGAGGAGATATTTCAGTACTTATGTTAGTTATTATCTTGCCAAGCAAATCCAGGCAGTCTGCCTGCATGTCAGTTGTGCAGATGGGTGGTAGTCAGAGACATAAAATTTTTATTAACAGCTCTTGACTCCTAAAGTACTGTCAAGGAAATAGTAGTAAAATCAGGAAAAAAAACAAACATAAAAGTACATCCCAAACCCTGAGATAGGTGCTATAGTAGAGCGAACAACATTGCAATAGAAACATGGTAAGAAGTAAACAGCAGTAATTAATGACTATGGCAGTGAGCTGGTTGGGTGGAGACAGATCCGCAAACAGGACACAGGGGAGATTTTGGCTCTTAAGATTATGTCAGGTGTGATATCTAAATGGGACCTTTGAAATCAACTCATGCTCTCCTCAACAATTTTGGCAGTACGTGTGACAGAACTGCTGCTGTGCTTGTAGAACTGAATAGCTCTATGTTTTATTCCTGAACCTGAACACACCAATATTCTACCTATTGTTCAGGTGCATACACTGTGCCCCTGGCATTCCTAATAAAGAAGAAACAAATAAGAAAATAAAACACACACACCAAAAAAAAAAAAACAAACCCGAAAAAAAAAACCCCAATAAAATACTAGCTTTTCCTACAGCTGCCAAAGAGTTATCAGAGGACAGTCCCCCAGAGAAGGAGAAAACAGGAGGAAAGAATAGCCTGGCACAGTTAATGTCCTGTCTGATGCATACAGTCCCACAGGATAACAGGTAGAGGAAGGAGCTAGTACTGGGAAACATCAAAATCACTGTTAACAGCAAAATAAGGGTAGGACCCACCCAGGGAACCCAGTCAAGAGTGAGAATAGGCAGAACAAGAGAGACAAGACCACAATTAACATTACAGCAAAGGCTTGAAAATTCTAACCTGAAAACACGTCTGGTGTCAGGCTGCCTGGAGGGCAGGCCAAGGTTACAAGAGATACAACCATAAACAGAGCTGGAAACAGATGCACATATATCATAGCTGTGAGAACAAAGGCCCAGATCTGAGCTGAAATAAGGCTCTTGGGTCTATGGGCAGAGGATGTGGGCGGAGGTACCAGGTGAGACCTATTAGTGTCATCAGGGCCCTGGCAATAGTACCAGAGTAGTGAGAGAAATTATCCAAGAGTATGAAAGAATGTTTAGTCACTAGGCTGCTTCATTAAGTATTAACATTTTCAGAGCATTTTTTGTTATTCTTTTTTAAAACTGTGCTATTTGCAAGAATAGAAAGCATGTCCCTCTAACAGAAAGGTTTTTTAGGGTGAGAGATGAATTTTGCTTCTGAAACCCAGTTAGTGTTTCAGTTAGCATAAAACTCAGATGTCTCAATCTGAACAAAGATACTTCCTGGACCTGATTTAGGCTGAAAACAATTCTTTCCATCTTAACCTTGCATCTTCTGAATTCATGCTCCAATCAAGGATATTTTGTGTGAAGTGACACTGCCATCTGCACAAGTTCACATTCATTTGCATGAATCTCTCCTCCATGCTGACCAGTTCATGCAAGCTGTAAAGTTGAATACTCCTGACCACTGCCACAGGATTGGTCCCACACCTTGGGCAGGAGTGAAGTAATATACGGGTATGTTCCAGGAGCTCCCCTCATCTTGATGTAACTTCCACTGGAAGAATGGTGTGAAGAAGGAATGAAACTTTCTTCCTTCCTCCGTAACATGGCTTACTCCACAGCAAGTCTTCATTACTTCTTAAAATGAAGGAAAATTAATTTAGAGAAATGTAAAAAAATCTGGATTTCTACGAATGGCTTTGCAAATTAATGCCAATACCACTGTCAAGGATATATTTTACATCCACAGCTTTTAACAGGTTACATTCCTATGTTATTAAATGGTGTTCATTTCAACATTGTTAATGCTTTTCATACAACTTACTGTTTTGCACAGCTATGTACAAGCTGCTAAACTCACTCCTTTTTTGCTGTTAAGCTACTGCCTTTGCATCTGAATACCAGTATGTGGTAAATTTGTCTGCATCTAGAAACATGAGAGTAATGAGGGTCTGAGTTAGCTCGATGTTATGCTCCAAACTGCACAAGCAGTAGTGAAATGTTTATAGTTTTCTTGATTATATCTTTCAATTTCACTCTTAATATACCACTGCTATAAAGAGGATACATCACATCTCCCAGAGCTGGTGTTTCAGGATATTTATGGAATTCAGAGAACATTGTATCAGTTTATATGCTTCTGGCATTCGGATGAGTTAGTTTTCAGCCACTAAAGAGAATATCTCTTGCTATATGTATCTGTATTGCCCAAGAGAAAAAAAAGACTAATGCAAACTAGTCTCTCAGTTTCTAGGTATCTACGTGTAAGAAATATCAACATTCCTTATTTAAATAAAAGATTAGATTCTGGGAAACAATTTCATGGAAACAGTTGTTTTGCATGACAAAACTGAAATAATAAAATACAAAAAAATTTGACACTTGAGTAGCATTTTAGCAAACATTAAACAGGCAAAAAAAGGTTTTCTTTCTGAAATGCAAACTTCACTGTCTGCACATAACACAGGAGGATTAACAGTTGGCTTTGATGTGAGATGTTAGCCTGCCTTAGCTTACCAGAGTCCTGCATGACTGATCAAGAATAGCTTGTAGACCCTGACAGGGTGACTTCAGCTTTTGAAGCAGGAATGTAATCAAGTATGAATGTTGAATACCTGTGAAGGCATTTACAAAGTGCTGAGATGAATAACTATTTTTGACAACGTTCAGGCAAATGTGGCGATTCAGAAACATTTTACATGTTGCTTGAAAACTTGCAAGCCATGAAAATATATGCAGCTCAAACAAACAACAGCACATCCTCTGTATGATAGCTGGTAATGGAAAACCAGGGCTAGGGCCCTGCCAAGTCTTCTCCCACCTTCTCAGCAGCTGCAATCAAGCCATGCCCATGCCTTCAGCTGCAGGAGGTTCCTTGACCCTGCCCTCATTTCTGCTCTGTTTTCTCTTCTGAAGGACTGAGGAGCTCTTCTATCAGAAATGGAAAAGCTGCTTTAGAGATTTTTACCTTTTTCCAAAAGTCCATCTGTAATTCACATTACCTCTGAATTGTTGTGACTAGGAGAAGATACACCTTAGTTGTCTGGTATATGATCCTCCTTAATTTCAGTCTGCAGGATTTTTTGTTCCCCTTTGTTTCTAGGTCATGTTCCCCCATGTGTTTACAGATATGAGAAATGTCATATCTGAACAGAATATCCTGTTGCTGCCAACACACACTGGAGCTGAAGTGTTACTGTTCATCACACATTACGCTCAGGTTGGGGATTTTAAGAGAACTCCCTTTTTTTGTGGCGTTCTCAAATTAGAAACACAAAATGCACCTCAAAAGAAAAGAATCTCCCAATTCCCTGTTCTTTCAATTGTCTTATTTATTACATCATCCTTTTTGTGTTGGTGGGAATGTGTGTTTGCATGAGTGGTAGATGCAGACAAACAGACAATAAAATGACACTAGTATGTTTGTGGCTGTACTGGAAATAGTTTTGTACAAAGCTGACATGAAAATTGAAGTCCTGAGAGACATCATGTCTGCATATCACACAGGGTAATATTTGGTTCTGGTTTGCAGTGCAGCTTCATTTTGACCCATCAGTTCCTTCCACATGATGTTGCAGCGAGTACAAAATTCAGAACTTGGTATTAGTAACACTCCTCAAGCAGTTCAGCAATAGACAAGCTCTTCACTACATCCTCCAGAAATCCAGCTGAGGGAGAAATTTTGAAAGGTGAATCATTAAGTTTTGCAAAAGAAGCAATGGAATTTCCTACAGTTGACATACAAAAAGTTGTGGGAATACTATGAAATTATGCTGCATTCCACTGATATATATAAAGATTTAAAAAGATGAGAAAAAAAGAAAAGTAAAAAAGAAACCCAACAACTTTAATGGTCCTTTAAAAAAGAAAGAAAGATGCAGAGCTACAAGGTTTTTGTTAACTTTGGTCTAAGAGACAGATTAGTAGTCAATAGTTACTATGTATGTTAAAAAACCAACCTCATTTTTCCAAAAGTCCACCTATAACTCACATATTTACATTGAATTTCTGTATTTTGCTAAATTTTTAGCTCCTCCTGCAACCAGCAAGGAATAGAGCCATGACATCCTTTAATCGTTTTAGATTTCCTGTCTGCAAGTGACAGACTGTGAGAATTCAAACTTACTCTCACAAATGTAGTTGCACTGTGTGTAACTGTCCTGAATTCACTGGGATTAGATGGGTATTCCATCAGAATGAGATGACAATCAGAACCTGAAAAAATGCAATTCAAACTTTGTTGCAAGCATTCTGCCTCTGGTCTATTTTCCTAAGGTCAACTCTGCAATAAGCCTTGTAACAGAAGACAAAAGCTGAGAAAAATTTTCCACTCAGTACAAGTCTGTTGCATATGCTAAACACATT
The DNA here is from genome assembly GCF_951394365.1 of Tetrao urogallus. Lineage (NCBI taxonomy): Eukaryota > Metazoa > Chordata > Aves > Galliformes > Phasianidae > Tetrao > Tetrao urogallus. The sequence continues at coordinate 73,573,987 of NC_136815.1, read as the reverse complement.
TCATGCTTGACATTTTCAATGATATTGATAAGAGACTTGCACACAGTGCAAGTACAGAATTAGCAATACAGATCCTTGCTGATGAGAACTGACAAAAAATAACAGCAAAAGCAAAGACTTCCACATCAGAAGTGAAAGGTTAGATTGTTAAGTCTACTGTGAGCTTTTTGATTTTCTTTTTACAGAACTGAAGTTTTACTAAATTTTCTCTAACCTGTGCACAGCTGTTTGTTCAACCTTCTTCCTCTTGTATTTCGGAGATTCATCGCTTATGTGCAATCCTTTTTTCTGCAGTTTCCAAAGTGTGATCACTCTGCATCTTTGTTCCTGACTGGCTTGGTCTGATTCCACTGATGCAGAGACCACCATCTTCTATGTTTGTACACTGCCTTTAATTATCACAGTCCTGATTCACTCATGGGTTTTTTGTTTTTTTTTTTAATCTTACTTTGTCATTGTATATAGTAACAATATGTTAAGTGTAGATTAAACAGAATATTATTTTATTTTCCTGGCTTGAATTAGAAGATTTTTAATACTTCTCAAGCTTGTCATCTTCTGAAATAACTGCCACATAGATCATGTGCTTAGGTGCACATTATATGCATGCTTCTCAAATTTAATTACAAAATGTCTTGTTTGGCTGAAGTAAGGATGTAATACAACACCTAGATGGAAAATAAAGTATCCAACTTTCTGTTAGACTGAGAAAACTCATTTGAAGTCATAGTATGAACAAGGACTTACATTTGTATGGTAAGCATATTTGTTCAGTAAATCACAAGCATCCACAGTCTATTAAATGAAAAAGATCCTGTGGAAACTTGTGCCTTGAACCCATTTTACATGATGTTTTTCAGACTTTCATGTTTCCTCAGCCATAAATCTGCTCAACCTGTGAAAATCCTATTAAAACTGTAATCAAATAAATACCACGAATCTGCTTACGTGACTGAGGGTAAGAACTGCAAAAAGGAGTATAGTAGTACAATATCTGTTCACAGTTCAAACAAATGTTTTGCACTGGTCAATCAATACTGCCTTGCTCTGCTTACCATTACTTGCAAGCCTTTCCAATAATTCTAATTTTAAAGAATCATTATTGCAATTGTACAGGTAATGATTGTTTAAAGAATGCAGATAGTATGAATAAATTCCAGTTTAGGTTCAGTTAAACCTGTTGAAAAATTGAAAGTCGTATTTTCTCAGGAAAGTCTGTATCAGTCTTTCAGGCAAAATACATTAATGTAGATATGCTATAATCACAGAACTGATGGTAATTTAGGTGAGTGGAGGATTTAATTTACTGGTTAATGTACCTACAAAGTAGGTGGGAGATACACACTAACCTAGAGTTCTTCTTCATCTTGCCTTGTACTGAGCAAGGGCCAGAATAGATAGACCTGGGTGCCTTTTGGTGTTCTCTTTCTTTCATACCGGATATCTTATACAGGAGGACCACACTTCTGCTGTACCCCTCCTGCAGCCTGATCAGATGCAGAGCAGCCTGCAACTGTAAGATCCTGAGCCATCTTAAAGTAATTCTGAATGAACTGAAAGGTCCACAGAAGACCAAGTTTTCAACAGAAGAGCTTCTGCATTTAGTGTTAAAGGTGATCATATCTCAGCCACTCTTAGAACAATGCTTATGGTCAGATATTTTTCGAAGATAACTAGCAACTTATACAGGTGTCTCAAAAACAGAGAGACCTTTTGAGGTGTTGAACTTTTTACCAAAAATCTGGTCTGTACATTAGCTGTAGCAGATAGCACAGTTCAGGCTCACAGTATCACAGCAGTTGAGAATTAAATGGGAAAATGTCACTATGCCTCCTCTCAGGCCATCTAAATGTGTTTTAGCCTTTCACTGTCCTTTTCTTAAACTCTTCTGGAGCAGATAGATGAACATCATGTGTATTGAAGGGAAAACTAAGCTCTTAAAATGTTACTGTTTCCTATCTGCACTGTTAGTATAATTCTATGTGCTTTAGTAACACAAGTTCTGCGTATTTGTTTTCAGGGCTTTGAAGAAGATTGTCCTCTGGCTGAAAGACAGAAATACTGACAAATTCTTGTAGTTCGCTTGCATTTCCTAGGATGAGTTAATCAAAATAATTTCAGACATATTTCTCTCCCTTCCTTTCCCTTTCCTTCCCTTTCCGAGGAAGAGTCACCTGGTTTTCTGACTAATGGTGCATACAGCTGCAGATAGATTGCAATCAATAGAAAAACTTTTTTTAGCTTGCTCTTATTGAGGGAAATAGTCCTTGCTTTATGTTCTCACATATTCATAGGTAAACCTAATCCATGCACTTTAGCTTTGTTGATTTTGAATGACTTTGCAATTCAGATGCATTTTCTATAAAGCTAAGTTATCATGTAAGCAATATTCATGTTTGGTAATGTGAATATCATAAGAATAAATCCTAAGATACAGAGACATTTCTTACCTTTGAGAGATTTTTGATAAGCTCTTAAAATGATTGCAGCTAAAATTAACAAATTCTCAATGTCCCGTAATGCCTGCTTGACTTGTAGCAACAGTTATCATTTCTCTATGACAAATACTAGAAGGTAGTTACCTAATAGACAAATTAAAAATGAGCCTGTCTTATGTGCAAGTGAAGGTTATGTTATTGTACTCTTTTTGTGAACATCTAGTTTATCTAATCCGTAAACTAATCATGTAAACTAATTGCACTTCTTGAATCTTGAATCTTGAATCCAGTAATGGATTTAGAAAAAACTAATTCTTATCAGCATTCTTTCCATGGAAAAATCTGATGAAGATGTGTGAAAGAAAAACATGAGTGCCTTCTAGGAGCCATTAATAGCTGATAACTATATAGGAAGAACTCTGCCAGTGTACTTTTCTGCAGTAAATAGGCTGAATGATTTTCATCTACAGTAACTCATTTTGTTTGTAAAAATTGCATTTAACACATTGCACAATCTTCTCACCTCTGTCCATGAGCTGTGAAACAATGGTGTCCAATATAACACATTACTTAAGTGGCTTAATTCTACCTGTAAGAAAAGAGTAACTTCCCATGCAATAAGGAAGGAAGGAGCTATATAAAATTTTTGTTGCAAGAGACGTCAGAAGTATTACTTTTTAGACAAGATTTTTTTTAAAAAATTCATAACTGGAGACATTGGTTGATATCTCCTTCATTAGAAAGCACCTATATTCATAGATGTAAAATCTGATACAAGGATCTTAGTAAAAAAAAAAACAATGCATCTTTATTATAGTAACTCTGGTAGAAACAAGGCCAATATCAATCTGAATGTCTCCAAGTCTGTACTCTCCACTATTCAAATTTTCTGTGTGGTGTTGCTGTGTAAAATGTACCAGAATTTTGATACAGAAACATATCACTATACTACAGATCTGAAAATAAAATTAAGTTGTGCTAGCAGGTATTCCATATACTCATCAGCCTATACAAAACTTCAAGTTTAGTTCATAGTTTGTTAGCCTTCTATGAATTTATAGAAGGAATTCTAGAAATTCAAATTAAAAAAAAAAAAATCAATTCAAAAGGAATTCTAGGAATTCAAAGAAATTCACTTGCACTGTACTCAAATGTAATAGGAACATCAGATCAAGTGAGAAAAAATCTGAAAAATACATAATAATTCTAACATTTTTAAATGTCCAGGTATCAATTTTATTTATCATAAATTAAAAAGTATTTTTAATTTATGAAATATTATACAGAATATAAAATATTCTGTATTTTTTGAGTAATTCCTTGGGTAATATTTCCTAGAATTAATATAGATGGTACCTTTCATTTTATTCAGCAATTTTAAGACATCCTGTGTCATTATGGAATTTTCATTCCTTTGACCTGGCAATACTTCCTAGTCTCAATTCAACAAACTTCTCTTCAGCTGGATAATACCTGGTTGTAAGTCATTCTTTGAGGGTTCTCATACAAGCATGTCTCCAGATCTTTGCAGTTGTAATACTGGATGTCATAACACTATGATGTATTTAGATGTAGAAAGAAAACAAATAGAAGGGAAGCACACACTAATAATATAACTTGCATAGAAAGAAGTTAATACTCTGAATGCTTATCTAACCATTGGTGGCAAAAATTCATGCTGACCTGTATTTCTAAAGGAGTAAATCTTTCTTTACCTGATTTCTCTGATATCATTTACAAATATTAGAATGTTACTAGAGCTTTATAGTTTCATGTACATAGTATGAGATTCTACACAATCATAGAATCATAGAATGCTTACAGTTGGAATGGACTGCTGAAGGCCAACTAGTCCAATTCCCCCACAATGATATTTTCCTACTGCATAACAAAGGAATTTACTGTTAAATAAAACCTCATTTCAGTTTGCAACTCTGCTATTGAAAAAAGATTTTCTAAGTTCATTCTGTATTGTGCTGTTGTACATGCAAACAAATGATGGTATCTACTCCGCAGTTTTTTTGTACTACTAGATATCTTCATAGAAATCTTGCAACCTTACGCTGTTTTCAATTTAAGATAAACTTGAATAGGAAATTGCTTAAATAGCAGAAAACATCTAGTGATCGGTGAATAGAATATAAGGTTATCAAGCTTTGCTGTCAAGCTCTACTATGCAAATTTAAATGCCATCTCCAGAGAGAAATGTTTACACGAATAGACATTTCATCAAGTGAGATATCTTAAATTGAATTTGAAGGTAAGGAGACATTTACTTTTTTTCCTTTTTTTTGCATGTGAGCAGTAAATAAATCAGAATGGAAGGAATTAAACTGGTTTAGAAAGCACTGTTTTTTTTCACAAGGAAGTGAAAGTTCCCATTAACTACAGGCAGTGCACATAGTGAATGTGCTTGAAAAATGTCTAAAAACATCTTATTAAAAAAAAAAATTAATCCAATCAAACACATCTTTGACCGGGGAGAGGAAGAGAATTTGGGTAATAATCAAGAAGAGGTGAGATCACGGGCACAGGGTGTTGTTTTTTTTCCCAAAAGAAACTGTTTACTTCAAAGTATGTAAGTAAATACTTAACTACAGATCTCTAAAGTACTTAAATGCATTTTGAATTTAAAGAAGAAAAAAATAAAAATGCCAAGGAAACAATTCACACAAGAATTTAGATTTACTGCGATAGCGATTTAGTATGTATAAACTCAAATGAAGTTGTATCTTTTTTTGAAAAATGTAGTCTGACGCTAACTGCTCGTTGACCACCAGGAGACACTGTTGCTCCGTAGAGATGAAAAGCGAGGTTGTGCCTAGAAATTGTCAGAGGAAATACATGTAACAGACATTATTATCTTCCAGGTTATAGTCGTCATAAAAGTTATACGGACTGAGATGAAGTTTGGATTTGTTCTGGTAGAGTTCAAGTGAATGTCCTGGTTTTCTCCCTTGTCAGAACTCTGCTTCTCTCTCTCTCTCTGTCTCTCTCTTTCTTTCTGCTTCGCTCTCTCTCTCTCAAATAGAAAAAAAAGAAAAAAAAAAGAAAAAAAAAAAGGAATCTGGCATTCTTTGTCAAAGGGTAAAAGATAAATGCAGAGATACAATCAAAATTCCAAGTGGTAAAAACAAAAACAAAATCTTAATATTTGTATTTCTTGTTTCAACTTAAAATCACATAAATTTTGTAAAATATTTTAATTGATATTTTAATCATCAATATTAGATTTTTCTCAGATAACATTGCACTGGCTATTTTTCTTAAATGATAACTTGTTTTGTTAGTTGGTAGTGCCATATGTTGATGGCTATTCTCTAAGTATTAAATAAAATAAGAATATGGACTAAAGCACTTCATGTTCTTAAATAATGTTATTACAATACAGTGCAATATATTCATAATATCTATGCATAGATTTGTAGTATATAATGATGCATGATACAGTGATATACAACACATAAAATATAACACAGTATAGTATACAACATAAAATAATAAACACACACACAACTTGCTCCAAAAGTAATGGCTCATATATATTTCCGTGGAAATCACAGCAGATACAAGGAGCACAAGATTACTACTTGATAGAGAAAATTCTTAGCTATAAAACACTATCTTTCAACACTGTCACCATCACCATTAGCTATGCATTTTTGCTAGCTATGAACAAATCTGCATGGCCATCTGGAACATGGCTCTGTCACGTCAAGTCACTGTCCACTACTGAAACACAACACCTAACACCTCACTGTGTTCACATCTACTGTTTAGCCTCCATACATGGTCAGCAAATATCAGTGAATGTCAGCAGGTGTCATTTTTGCCTCATTGAGGAATTTAGTTCCATTCCTTTGCTTCATATGCACTTCCATGTCAAACTCCATTTTGTCTCAGACTGCCCCTCTGCTGTCATCTATCACACAGCAACAATATTGGTAGGAAGGCTCAACCTCTTTTCCCATACCACCAACAAAATAAAATATGAGGCATTATTTTCGGAGCAGCTCTTGTATAATATATAATATATAATATATAATATATAATATATAATATATAATATATAATATATAATATATAATATATAATATATAATATATAATATATAATATATAATATATTATATATAATATGTAATATGTAATATGTAATATGTAATATGTAATATGTAATATATATAACATATAACTGCAATTTATAATATATTGAATAATAAGTGCTATGTATACGTATAATATATTTTAATGAAATTCTTTATCATCTAATACATAAAAACATATAATCACACAATGTACGCGTGTGTTTGGCTGATACACCAGAAGGCTGTGCTGCCATTCGTTGAGACCTGGAGATGCTGGAGAGTTGGACAGAGAGGAACATTATGAAGTTTAGTAAGGGAAAATGTAGAGTTCTACACTTGGGGAGGATAATCGCATGCATCAGTACAGGTTAGGGACTCTCCTGCTGGAAAGGTACTCAGCAGAGAAGGACCTAGATTTGGTGGACAACAAATTCACCATGAGCCAGCTATGTGACCTTGTGGTCCTTGTGGCCAAGGCCAGTGAGTGGTTATGGTTGCTTTTGTTTATATTTTATTTCATAGCCATATCATCAGTTTATATGCATTCAATTATCTGTGATATGAACAGTGATTTTAATTTTAAAACTGAGAACAACAAAATAGTTTAGCGATCAGCACTTTATGTGATGGACTGAGTAATGCCAAGATGCAAATGGAACTGAACTTGATGAGTGATGTGAAAATAATAAAGAATTATGCAGGTGCAGAAATGAAAGGATAAGGAAATGGTGTCCCCTGTGATAAATTAGAAGGGAGAAATGGCAACGGCAGACACTGGGAAGGCTGAGGTACTCAGTGAGTTCTTTGTCCCAGTCTTCACTGACAGTCAGTCTCCCCATGTATCTCACATCCTTGAACCTCTAGACAGGTGGGTGTTGAATGAGCAAAATCCCTCCTGATTATTAATGAACAATCCCTGATGTGACTTAATGTGTACAAGTCTACGAGCTCCAGTGACATGAATCCAGAGTCCTAAGAGAACAGGCTGATGTGTTTGCCAAGACACTTTCCATCGTATTTGAAAAGTCATGGTTGCCAGGTGAAGTCTCCAGTGACTGGAAAAATGTAAACATCACTCCCATGTTTAAAAAAAGAAAGGAAGATCAAAGGAATTACAGGCCAGTTAATCTCACCTCTGTGTCTGAGAAGATAATGGAACAGATCTGCCTGGAAGATTTGTTAAGGAATGTGCAAGATGAAAAGCTGATCCAAGACAGCCAGCATGACTTCATCAAGGTCTAACCAATGTGGTGGCTTCAACGATGTAGTGACATCATAAGTAGGAAGATAAAGGAAGGACAAGGGAAGGGCAACTGATGTTGCATACTTGGAATTGTGGACTAAAGGGAGCTTGCTAAAAGGATAGAGACCAACTCTTCACACAAGCTGATAGTGACAGGACAAGAAGGAATGGTTTTCAGTTAAAAGAAGGTAGATTTAGATTTAGATTTAAATTTAGATTTAGATTTAGATTAGACATTAGGAGAAATTTTTTTTACTCAAGGGAATGGTGTGAGGTACTGAAACAAGCTAATCAGAGAAATTATGGATGCCCCATCTTTGAAGGTGTTCAAGGCCAAGTTGGATGGGCCTTGGACAGCGTGGTCTGCTGGGTGCCAATTCTCCCCATGGGAGGGGACTGAAGGTCAATGGTCTTTAAAGTCCATTCCAACCCAAGCTATTATGTGATTCTATAATTTTATGATTGATACTGTTTGAGACAGATTTGAAATAAGTGAAATATTACTGGTAATTTCAATAATACAAATGAAAAGTTTAATATCCTTATAGTGGCTTTGAAATATTACTATGCTGGCTAACAAGAAAAAAATAGAGCTAGTAATATTTGTTCTCTTTCTTAGAACTGATTATACAGAAATGTCACAAATATTTTTCTGATGTATCTCTGATCAAATAATAATAATATAAAAAAAATTGCACAAAACCAGCCACTTTTGGAGATTGATTTATAGCTAGTGGATCAAAAGCTGCACAAAATAAGACTGTTTGCTAGTGTACATTAGAGAAAAAAGTCTCAGGATATAGAATTGATTGCCTGCAATATTTTCTTTACACTGAAAAGACTTAAAGCTCTTAAACAAATTTTTAAGACTAGCTTTCCCATGATCTATATGAACCTACAAGTTCAAGATAAGAAAAGGTTTGAAACTTTTGCAGAGAAATACAGGAAGTGACTAGACGAGTTCAGATAAGAAATAAGTCACATAAAAGTGTGAATAACTAACATCTAGATTAATTTACTATAACTATGAGGGACATCTATCATTCAAATTGTTTTAATTGTGACCATGGTTCTTCCCGAGTGGTGCCTGCTCTTATAGATCTGAAGAAGGGATTCTATAACAAAATTCTCTATCCCACTGGATGAGGTAATCATGACAGTATTTTCCAGTTTCAAAATTCTTTGAAAGGAATGGGAATAATTAAAGTACAGAACAAAGCGGAGACAGATTTATCAGGTCTGCTGTTACATTATTTTCAGCCACTGACTTGAATCAATTTTGGGTTGAATGTAGCTGTTTCCTAGCAATCTGGAGCTGCCTCTTCTAATTATTTTTTATGTAAGTCATGTAGGGAATAATTCCAAATACTTTGTGATTTGGTCCACCTGACCTTTTTTAGAAACGTTCTTCCTGATAAAATGTCTTCCTGAAATAATAGTGTCTCATTTGGAGACTTGGTCATGAATAAAATTGATCCAGATTATAAATAAGATAAATAGTGATAATACAGGCACAAATTGCATGCCATCTTAAGGTCTGGAAGCTAAAATGTTCATGTTTGTTGATCTTTGAAAGTGCAGGCTATTTTCTTTGGTACTTTGTCATAGGCAAAATATACAGTTTTAGAGGACAAGATGCAGACCTTGGCTAGGGCACAGAAATTGGATAAATAATTATCATTAAGTCTGGACATGTCCTTTAAGAATTGTGTTTACTTTCATGGAGCTTGAATGTAGCCCTTGTCATGCAGTAATGGAAATTTTGAACCTGAGATAAGCAAAAGTTTTGAAAGGTGCAATAGTCATTTCTCAGACTGCCATTAAAATGATGTAAAGCCACCTGTTTTCTGCTTTGGCTGCTTCTATCCTGGCAGCAATATTTTCTGCATTTGTAATTACAGAATTGTCTGTTTCTCATTCACCTGTGAAAGTTTGGATCCAAATGATCTAGGCTTGAGTGATTGCAGAGGATTAAAGAACCATAGAATTGTAGAATGGCATGAGTTGGAAGAGCCTTAGAAATCATTTGCTTTCCACACAACTTCTGTGGGCAGGGTTGCCAACCACTAAATCAGACAGTAGACTATGTTGGCCTGGGCCCAATCCAACTTGGTCTTGATCACTTTCATAACCTCCAGGGATGGGAGATAGGTGGAGAGTCCCTCCATTTTCTTACATTGGACCATGCCTTTCCAAACGTATCTTCTCCATTCATTAGTTCCCAGAACTAGTTGATATTCAAAAACCCATAGGATTTTTACTTGTCTTGCCTTTTCACAAAATTTAAGATTTTAAATACATAAATTTTGTTTATTTGAAACTGACACTTCTCAGTTAAAAGCATATGTTGGTATTTAAGGTGTACTAGCTAACTAGGATTCAATCTTAGATTCACTGTGTACTTCCCACACTCTCTATAATACACAGTCAAGGATATCTAGCTGTTTTAAATCCTGTTAAGTTGTTGTCATCATTGTTCAAATTACCATATTTTATCTATTTTATATCAACAAATATCTTTCTGCCTTCCTCTTATGAGTGAAGTGTACAGTGCTTAAGTCTCCATCCGTAACAGTGATCAAATAAATGCAATGCAAAATTATCTTATTGTTTAGAGAAGGCTGACTAATTAACAAGCAGCTTCTTTTTTTTTTTCTATTTCTTTCTCAATTTTGTTGAAAGATCATAGTTACATACAAAATCGAGAAGTATTTCCACTAGCTTAGAAGAAGATGCCAGGTTCTAGAAACTGTACTTGTTTATTTCCAATTTACCGGCTTACTTCAACTCAGAATTTACAATGGTTTTTCCTCCCAACACTAGTCTGAATTACAAATGAGCTATTATCTTCACTTTACAGAAGTGCTCTTCATGCAAAAGAGAGGCTAATTTCAGAAGCTGGAAAGAAATCTATTATGGAGCCAGCCTCTCTTACCACTTTGAGTATATGCTCTCTGAGTTGATATTCATATTGGTTAAGCTTGAATTGGTACTTCTGGAAATCCTATCAACACTTGCATTCATCTTTAGGTACAAAAAATCCTAGTTGTTCCTAGCACAGGACATCTATAATAAATGAGGAAAATCACATCTGAACTCCTGATTTCTAGATCAGTACTCAGTACACTATTTCTCAGATGGTGTAATTCTAAGATCAGGAATCATTATATTTCAACGCTAAGTATTTAATCAATGTAAGTACTGAAGAAGCTTCAGCAAACTTTAGTATTATAAGAGAAGTTAGAATTATCCTCCGACGGCACACAAGAAACTGGTCAAGTAGCACAGTGATCCCAAATGATAAAAATAGTTAGCATCCTCAATGTCACTACCGCACTAAGATCTTATTCATTTATATATATTATATACTCACTATATGTATATATATTATATATATATAATTATATACTGGGGATTGGACTAGATGATCTCCGGAGGTCCCTTCCAACCCCTACAATTCTGTGATTCTGTGATTCTGATATTCACTATATATTATTATATATTCACTTTTATAGATGAAGGAGAAACAGACACTTCTGTAATTACAAGCGCAGAAAATATTTCTGCCAGGATAGAAGCAGCCAATGTTATCTAAATACTTACCATTAAAAAAAAATGTATTACTACAAAATTATAGTAGTAAATACAAAGGTTTCTAACACTTGTACATACATGATAAAAGCTAAGAGTATTTACATTCATGACTGCTACACATGATATGAAGTCAGACAACATTCTGGGCTTATCTTTATGTAATTACACATTCCTTGAAATATTTCTATGCAAACAAGAAAAAGTAGGAGATATGCAAAGAATAAGTACTTAATACTAGACTCTAGTGGCTTTCTTCCCTTTTTGTAATGTGAATTTCATCATTTATCAATATATGTTGCATGTAACTTTTGGTGATGAACAAATTTGCCCACCATTATGAATAAGAAGCTGCCATTATGTGAAAAATTAATTCATTATTCATAAAAAACCCTAGATAATTCCCAATATTAAAGGAGTTTCAAACAGCTCCCTCTCTCCCATGTCTGGCCTGCAGGACCATGTGCCTCACAGACATAAAAACATGGACATTAAAAATATTTCAGTGATCCAACTCATCTAGTACACCGTCTGTCAGTCTGTGTGCAACTTATTTGCTATGAGGACAGACCATAAATATTTGTGGGATATTTTTCATTACTGAACAGATGACAGTAGAAGCATTAGATTTTGCTACAGAGAACATGGTTCATCAACAGGCTTCCGTGTATTAATTTCCTGTTTGCCCTTGTTTGGGTTTCCCAACACCATTGGAAGCCATAGTTAGATAGTCTGTACACTTTTACACGCTCTCCTAATATTAGCAGCAAAAGCATGTAACAACACTTTGTTAAATTTGTCATCTGTATTTTAAATTTGCCACTTCAGAATCTCAGGTATGTCTGAACCAGCTATCTCCAATTCACAATAATTGTTTAATATGTCACAATTTTCAGCATTCAAGCATTCATTTCCACTTGGAAATGCAGAAGGGGAGATTTATAATGGCATTGAGATTTCCTGCTAAATTTCCCATCTGGTGATCAGCTCTCATTGGCACTACAAAATTCCGGATTTTCATCCATTTGCAGCTGTGGCTTCTGCCCCAGTGAGATCAAAGTTGCACCTGGCTAAGCAGCCTTTTAGAAAATGCTACAAATAGTGTAATATGTCATTTTAAATGATGATGACTCCTCTTGGATTATGCAGTAACAGCAAGCAGCCTGTAACTTGCTGGCACACCCACCACAAATGAGAAAATTTTCAATCTGTTTAAGTAGATTTATTGCCTTGCTGAAGGCCACAGAACAAATCCATTGTGAAGGGGAGGAAGCATCCTTAGTGAGACACCCACAGGGCAACAGCACAACTTAAAGCAGCTGTTCTTAAACTGCATTAAGGCCAGGACAAGCCCTCCTAATTAGGCAGCTGCTTTGCCTAATGCCTGTTCCAAGCAGATATGATGCAGGAATGAAGAGAGTTGCTGTTCTTCATACTTGTTTTTTACAGGGATCACTGTGAATCAATAGCTCTGCCACTTACAGAAGCATTTGAATAAACCTTGCTTGTTGGTTGATGATGAAGGCATTCCTGGCCCTGCTTTATGAGACTGTTACTTAAAAACAGCAGCCATGGGAGTCTCTGGAAAAAAGAGTAGGCACAGCCTCAGGGGATCAGGATCCTCTTTACTGTACTGCCAGCAGCTTGCCAGGAAACCCTGGAGAAATCAATCTCTTCTTCCCCAGATCTTTTCTTCTCTAAAGCATGATTCTTCTAAAAATGCACTCATGCAAACCTTTCCTTCATTCAAATCACATTTTGTCTAAATTCTTTAGTCTTAGAGTAAAAACCCAGAACATGACTGAAAATGATAAACTGAAATATACTTGAAGATAAAACTGAGAAAAGAAGCTATAATTGTGTTTACTATCACTGAAGATTCGTGAATATCACTTTGGAACCATTTGTATTTTTGATGTCAGATGGAGAGACATCTATTCCATTGTGAATATTTGGTTTTACATTTTACTTCCAAAATCTCAGAAGAAAAATGTGCTTGAGACTGCTAGAAAAGTCTCATGGCCAACTCTTCAGATGTTTTAGGACTATACATCTGGCAATTAACAAATGGATTTTTCCAGTCAGTTACGGATGAAAATTGTTGAAGCTTGCTGCCATGTTGCAACACACTAATGATTAAATCACAAAAGGGATAGATCTGCTAGAGATTCTGTGCCATTTCAGGTGGCAACACTTTGATTCTGCATAAGAAAAGTATTTACTAAAGATACCTTCACCTGAGACGAGGGAAGGTGAACATATTCAGTTTTGAGTTAATAACATCTACTGGAAAGTACAGCTTAAAACCATGGTGTCTAGGAACTAGTATTTTTTCATACATGGGTACTACTTTACATAAAATCTCAATGGAAGAAGAAAAAGGATGGTGATAAAACTATGTTCTAAGATCAGCCCAGAATTGAACTCTTAAAGAGTATATATGAGACCTCAAAATTTTAATTTCTGAGATTTAGATATGAAATTATGTGATAAAGTCTTGTGTCCTTTAAAGCTGGGTACGTCCACTCAACATGAACCACATCTTCAGTTCAGAGGAGCATAGATCAGCATTTTCTGAAAACAGACTTCTCTTTGACATCTGAGGGTGTAGCCCATGATGACGTATGAAAGTGCTGTTTAGTGATTTATTTATGTGATTATAACATAGTCACAGAATAGGTGTTATATATGCTTGTACTTTTCTTACTCTTGACTTTTCAGGTATAGCCATCGATATGCATCGATAGCAGTGAAATGTCTAGGTTAGACTTACTCTTTGGCAGAGCAAGCAGTAGTGGTGTATGTTTTACTGTTTTGTATGTTTTACTGCAAGTTTTAACAGCTACAGAAGCTTTAGTAGGATATTCTAATGCAATCTTTGCAACAGTTTTTCTTTGAAGAGCTGATTGACTGCCAAAGACATTTGAGCAGCTGCAAAGAATGAATGCACATGAAATAGGTTGAGGTTACATATTTCTTTCCATCAACTTACAGTCTGACTAGAACTGAAAAATTCATTTCAGATATGAAGGTTTTCCACAGATTTTGAACACAGTGTCAATAGGTTGAAAAATCTGGTCTGTTAAAAGCTTTTCTTCCCCTCCCTCCTAGAGGAGGAAAAAAACCTACTTTGCATTCACTCAAACTACATAGAAGTACTAAAACATTCGTTAACACATGCTAGGACTTTTGCACTTGGGCTCTGACAGAAGTGAAAAGTCAGTTATCAACAAAGTGTGTATATTTTTTGTCACTTTTACCTATGAGTTTAAAGAAAACAAACTCTGACATTCAAGTACTTTGCAAAAGCAGAAATTGTAGATTCTGTAAGATAAGGCTGAAAGGACAGGAAACTCTACTGGGTGATTTACACGCTGTCTGCTGTTCTCCCAATAGCTGTCTGTCAATACCACATGTGGCATCTTTCACATAGCATGCTCTTTCAAGAAAATCTGTAAAGGTAGCAAATATCAAGACAGAGTGTAAAAGAGTGCTCGTGTTAATGCTTGAGAGCTTTTACAGTAACAGTTAAAAAGGAGAAGTCTCTAAGGCAGTACGTTTGTAGGTAGCAACACAAAATGATCACACTCTCTGTAACCAGCCGTGGTTAGTGTTTCAAATCCAGAACATTTAAAAACCTACTTCACTTACTTTTTGAAAGAATTTTAGTTTTCTACTATGCAGACTGAATTATCAGCTTACAATTATGAGGTTGCAAAAGTATTTATGACGTCCTATGACAGGGTTTCTAATTCTGTCTGTGATCATGGTAAAGTCACATACTCTTTTCATCATAGACCTACAAACTCTAACATTAATTTATGGTATAGGAAGGAAACGGGAAAGCTATAATTCAAAAGGATTAGATTCAATTCATGACAGAAGATTTCTACTAATGTACATCTTTAGTAACTGTCTTTTACCCGTAGACTGACACATGTCAGTCATTTCTAGTGTATCTTGGTAATCTTACCCTATATATCTTTGCATAACATCCACACGCTGGCAGGTGGATGCTTACTCATTCTGCCATATATATGGTCCTGTAGGATAGTCTCTTCTAGTCTGTAACATAAAGAAAACCAGTCTGAACTAAACCCTAAGAATAAAAAGAATCTGGAAATGAGGGAGATCTCTTCTTAAATCTCTGCTCCATACAATCTTTCCCATATTTTTTTCATATCTATTGTAACGTTGTGCATCTATTCTATGCCCAGGCATAGGTAGAGATTTTGCAGGTATGAAGGGGGAGATTCCTGAACCTTTCAAAGCTGACACCCTCCTGTACACAGTGTGTAGTGTAGCTTGCTCCAGGTTGAAACCACTGGATCCATTATCCCATAAGTATCTGACTTGAATAAAAATACATAATGCATTGCAGTTGATAAGGAGCCAGGCAGTTGTTGGAATGTATGCATAAAGCCTGTTTCAGCTAACTCTGCTAAGTCAGCTAACCGCTGTAAATTTAAACTACTTGTAGCTTTTGAATTATCATCTGTGAACTGTAATAGCAGAATAGCAAAATCGAATGTGGAGGCAACTGTAGGCAGTGCATGGAAGAAATATTTACAAATGTACAGAGCAGACGGGGCTGGAAGGACAGCAATTACAATCTGTGATACCTGGAGTACCTGAGAACTTAGAAACATAACAAAATTGCAAACCTTTTACAGTATGATATCTCAATTTTCATTTCAAATATTCTTCTCTTCCCTACCTTTAATGAAATGCTGAACTTAGTGTTTATGCCTACATACACTAAACTAAATAAATTCCTTTAGGGAATACAGTATTGGCATCTTGGTACCACCTGTTCATCTATATTTTCATCATCAGTCACTGAACTTTGTTAAAAGGATTGTTTTAATGATCTATGTGGAAATTAACAACATAAAATAGGTAAAAGAAGTTGGTGGATTAAGAAGGGCATGGATTAGTTCCTCACAGTATGATTAATCTATGGATGAGCTGAGAAGTGTAATGAAGGTGACTTGCAGCCCTGTCAGTATATATCTCCTGTGCTGGGATGAGAATATATGGCTTGAATCCAAGAACTGGCTGTGAAAGTCACTGACAAGCAGCAAAACCACACAGACTTACTTAGCACCACAAATGCAGAATCCTCGTTTTGCTTTGTCACTATATATGGTACACAGGGGACTACTAAATTAATTGCATGCACAGATTTCAGCTTCCTAAACCAAGTATTTTAGCTTAAAAAAAATCATCCATTTACCTATTTTCTAAAATCTCCTCTATGCCTCAAAGTGAGTGGAATTTTGTCTATGCAAGTTATTGTAAAAATATTTGGAAATGAAACCATGCAGTATTCCTTAAAACCATTAGAGGAAAGTGGAATGGTGCTTGGTATGTAGCATTTATAAGAATACTCTTTTTGTGTGTGTATGTAGAGTACTAGTGCAGAGAGGTTATCTTATCCTTGTCGACCTGGATGAAATACTGACAACTTCAAAACCAGTTCTGGGAATCCTAGACATGGGAACAGTAAAACTGTAATTAATATATATGAAATGTATGTGTTATGCTTTGCATTTTCAAGCTAACTCTGTTACTCACTCAGTATTAAATTTGTGTGCTCTCCTTAGCCGTAGAGATGGACAAAAATAATCATGTAATGTCATTTAATAACATATTGTCCAATACTAATATAAGAATACTTACTGATAAAACCCTTAGGCACTCTTAAACACTTTCAGCTTTTCTAAGTAAAAATTAGTGTCAAATTCATAGACGTGCATAAGACTTGGCTGGAGTACAAATGATATAACTAATGACTAAAAGAATTAGGGAAGGCTGCTGAGGAGGTGAAATACCCTGCTGAAAATAAGCAGATTATTAACCTTATTGTTTGTTTAAAGGGTATGGTAGGCTGAGCAATTATTTCAAATTATTCTTTGCTATTACTAGGAGAGATCTGCTTTTAGTAAGAACTTTATTTTTCAATATTCCATTTGAAAATTTTACTGATTTACTACTGTGCTAAATTGTATCTTTTGACTGAGATATTATGTGTCAAATGTTTTAAGAAGTGGAAGGCCGTGGTAAACAATCCAACTCTGTCTTGGTTCCAACAATTTGGTTGTACATAAATCGGCAGTGGGTCTGTGTTGCTCTGTAAAATGAGTACAATATCTGTCCTGACTCTGTTTCCGTGTACAGAAAAATGAACAGAAAATATAAACAGGGAATAGAAAAATAAATAAATAAATAAAATTCACTTTGAGAAATGGACATTTCTGTAAATTGCTATTGTAAATAAATCATGAGTTAAGCATCAGCCCTGGGACAAACTATTGTGGATTTCCAAATGTAACAAGGAATTGCAATAGAAATTGAAGAAAATAAAAATAAGATTATCTTTTTCTTTATGTGAAATATTTTGTTGTGGTCAAACTTTGAAGTATCTGGGTTTATTTACGACATGTTCCATTTTACTATTACATTCTTCCAAAACCCAGTTAACTGTATGTTTTTACACTCTGCCAAAAAGAGAAACATCATTTAGGTCCTTTCATGGAAAGTAATGTTATGAAACATTATATATGGAGAGTTAAGAAACTCTCCATAAAGCCAACAGCTATGGCTTCACAGATTGATTACAGTGATTGCACTTGAAAATGTAGAAGTCTTATCTTAAAGTTAGCTACTAAAGTCCATATTTCAATATGGACTGTTGCCTACTTGTAGTTTATTTCTGAAGGAAAGGAAATGTAGGTTCCCTGAATTCAGAGTAATCATATGTGTGGTTAAATATGATTATAAATGTAAACAGAAAACTCTTAAGCTCTGAAAACTAAACCTGAAGAATGACAAATTGGAGTTATATATATAAATATATAAAAATCAGAATTTTAGGTGTTGAAATTTAGAACTGTAGAGAATAGTGCATAAAATGTCTGAAGAATTGTAATGCCATAATGCATTTTAATTTATATAACAAAAGACTTTAGTTTCTACTTCATCGGTTGTTGAGAATCTCTCAACTGACTCATACTGGAATATTCTGACATAGAATTCTGATCTGAAATGATTATCTTAACTTGCATTTTGAAGCAGTTCTCCACAAGATGCCATTTTCATACAATCCTCAGAGATAATCAGAGTAAATATATAAATATATATATTTAGATTTAGTGAAGTGTTTTATCTGCTAAAGTAAGAAATACAAAATTGGAACTGTCAAGTAATCTAAAGTAATGCACACAAAAATATGTATATACCAAGTTAATAACAATAAGTCTGACTAAGTTTTGTGAGTTGTCACTTGTCTGTTGTGTTCTCCCCTAGGGTAAGCTGAACAAGTTCACAATTCATGTTGTTTTTTCCCCACACTGACACTGAGTTTTTCAAGATCCATTTGTGAGATGTCCAGTTTTCTGCACAACAACTAATTCAAAATTTAACTTACAACAGTGAATTTATCTTAGATCTTTGGACTTAACATACATCACAATGGAACACAGCTCAGTCTCAGAGCAGACATCTGAAAGATAATCCCATAGAAAAGTGATATTACAATGTAACAGAATCATAACAAACCACATTTAGAACTTCTACATTTCTGTTCACCTAGATACTGGAACTTTAATTTTTACCTCTATTTATAAATGTTAGATAAATTATTTTGTTATTTGTATAAAAAACAATGTTCCACAAAATATGCTTATCAGTTCCTGCAGTATCACAGAAAAAATCTCAGAGAATCTCAGAAAAATATCTCAGCAAAAATCTTAATCTACATCACATCTGACGTGGAAAACTGTACAGAATTTACTCTGCTTGCACATGTGCACTGACGCTCAGGATATGGTTAAACACAGAACTGAAATGATACTGGAAAGTAAGTGCTGCATCTCGCTTTGTGACGTGTATCAGAGACACGGTATAGACCTGCCTTCATCCTGCATTGATAAGGGCTAAGGAACAGCAATGGTGGAATTATTTGGCCAAAAGATTGCATGTACATACAAATACACAATTTAAAGTAAACTGTTTTACAAGCTGAGAGCAAAACTCATCTTAAAAATAATCTTGTTGTAAACACTCTTTGAAAAAGGCAGGACTTATTATGACTAGATTTTCTTACTATATATGCTGTGACTACATGTTCTTTATTACAATTATTAGGTTCATTTGCCAAAACGTTGTCTCATAATTGTACCAGCAGAGATTAGATCTGCCAGGAGAGTACAAGACAGCATGAGGCTGCTTCCTGATTTGGAGAGCAGAAGCATGCTCACTGTGTGAGTTGTTCCCAGGTAGGCGAGCTGCTCTGTCTGCTGGCCAGGATTTGGGAGGAGGTGGGGAGGCTGAAAGGCTTCTGAGAACCCAAAAAGGTGATTGATAACGGCCATGTTCTACCTTCTCTTGTACATAAATGCCAGTTTTGCACTTCAGCTGTCCTTTCTGGGGTAGGGAACATTGAGAGGTGGCCTCATTACTCTCTGCAGGTCCCTGAGGAGAGGAAGCAGAAGAATGTGTTGGACTTTCTTCTTCTGGGCAGGACATGTGAGAATGGAACAAAACTAATCCAGTGGAGTTTCAACTGGGTATTAGGAAAGTTTTCTTTATTTGGAGAGTGGTCAACCACTGGAACAGGTTTCATAAAAAGGTCACCTGAGGCTAGCAAAGTTCAAGAGACATTTGGATAATGCCCTTGGTATAATGTTTGACTTTCAACTAGCTCTGAAGTTGTCAGGTGGTTGGACTAGATAGTCTTGGTAGATCCCTCCCAAGTGAAGTATTGTATTCTATTCTATTTTGAATTGAAAGATTCGACTTTTTCCACTTGCCACCTTAGTGTAATAATGAAGGATTTCCAGACTTCTGAGAAAACATTTATTTAATAGATTTGTCAAAACTTAAACATTCATACCAGCAACCAGTTACAGTGAATTAGTGTATGTGAATTCTCTGACAGATGACAATATCCACCTCAGCACTTCAGAATGCAATCAGCAGGTTACATTTGCTTTTATGCACAGTTAGCGCTAATTACAATAACAAGTAATCTAGAATTCTAACTTAATGTTGTAAAAGAGAAATGATACAAAGAAATTCTAAAAAGTCTATTGCCACTAAATTCTATTTTTCACTCCATCACTAAAATAAATAAATAAATAAATAAACTGATCAGAGAACATCTCTCAAAATATTATGCTGACCAGTTCTTTTGTTCCTGCTCTTTGCTTCTGTGTACACAGTACACAGTACAACCACTACAAAAGTCATCCAAGTCACTAGCTATTCCTTTGCATCGTGACTGTGACTCCTTTTCCCCAACAGGATGTGTGAGGGGGGGAATGAAATTAAACAATAAAGATTGTCAAATAATTTAATGAAAATGTTCTTTAAGGATCTTAGTACATTTTACATCTTCTTGTTATAGCAAGATGGACAAAGAAAACTCATTTTCCCAAGCTGGTGAAATTTGTAGATGCAGACTGTGGATATGGAAGACTTTCTATTAAACCTCAGTTGACGTAGATATTCTTACTCATTTTCTACTTCTCCAGCACAATGGAAATGAAAATGGGCCATAATGATTCATTCCATGTTACATTATCTATTGATTTTTCACACAAACAGTATAAACAGAAATATTGCATGACACTTCATATCCTTTCCATTTGCATATCTTCTTACTATATGTTTTAATAATAAATATATAGACAAGCAAACAAATAAGTAATAGTAAGATGTAAAATAAATGGATAAAAGGAATAAAATTCTTTGATTATGTGGTGCTAGGAGGGGTGATTTCTTGATTTCCAGGGGAGCAACCTAGGTAAAGTGAATCATCTATTGTGAGTCCCTAATTCTTAAAACATCAATACAGATCTGTAACTAATCATTCTGCCTTCTTCACAAGGGTACACCAATGTGTTAGATGCCAGCTAAGCAAAGTACTCAGGCTTATTCTGTCAACAGACTGTGAGTGTCCACAATGGGACTCAACTCATAATGCCTTTGTTTTGAGACTGTTCAACACTTACATAAGTACCTAATTCCCATCCATTTCAATTAACGTTTACTGCAGACCTCAGAGCTTTGAGGAATCAGTTTATAAGAAGATCTTCTTTTCCTTAGTATGACTTTTTAATGAATAGCTTCTGTAATTTTTTGTCCATAAATTCTGAGGTGTGTAAAGCCAATGAATTTCTAAAAGCTTTCTAAAAATATTCTGAAGTACCATTTATAATTGGAATTTGATGTAAGAAGAAATTAATCTAAGTGCTTTGAACTGTTCATGTAATGCACATTTTGTAGAAATTCGGTCTGCTCAGCTATTATCAGTGATGTAATTCTTGGCATGAAATTTTGCTTCTTGATCTCCACAAGCTAATTTCATTGGTTCATTTCAAATATTATAGTGATCATAAGGGCTACAGTTGTCTGAAATATTAAATCTCTTATTTATAAAAGCTGGAAGAGCAACATGATAATTTTATAACACATCGAGGTCTCATTTTTTTTTCTAGGAATTTAATAAAATATTTATTTAGTGAATAAAACAAAATGGAAATAGCCATTATTCCATATCCGCAAAATTTGAGATACAGGGATGCAAATTAATCATATAATAAACTGCTAACTGTAGGCAAAAAGATCAGAAGTTCTACAGGTACATATAATTATAGTGATACAACAGTGTATCACACAATTACCGCCAATTATACTTATAGAAATGAACAAGTTTTGTACATCTTTTGATGCATCTTTTCTGAATTACTTTGGACAGTCCAGGACTCATAAAGAGTTTGTTAAGAAATAAGGAGGTCTATGTATCTGAATACATGCAGGATTTTTTTTTTTTCAGTTGTGTTTTTAAAATGTTCAGAGAATATAGGATTTAGTGATATTAGAAAGTACATTGGAATAATTTGTAAGGTTTTTGGAGTGCTTTTTAAAGTTCAGACTGTTCCCAGTTTACTCACAGGAAAACTTCATGGTGGTATCTGCTCTGAAATTTCAATTTCTTATGGGAACAACCTGAGTAGGTACATGAGTCTGATTTGTTGCCCCCCAGAATTGCTCACAGAACCATGTCCTAAAAAATACCACAACTGGCTGAGCTCCATACTTACATATTCACTGATATCTGAAAGAAGGGAATATCACTTCATTATTCACCTCCAAGATTTTCATTGCTTTGAAATATGAAGTACAACATATTACTGCTGATTTTGTTTTCTATGGAGGCATAAAATTCAAGAATTCTGCCTTCAAACTACTCTTACTTTAAGCTGAGTGTATGATAAATCTTTCTTCAGTAATACGATGCAAATGAACATTTTTCTCATAAATATGCAAAGAATCGTAAGTAGATTCTTTCAATTTCACAAGGATGTCAGCTATTTATGAGTATTCTTATTCCATTTGATAACAGAAAGAGGTATCCTGAAAATTGTAATGTAAAACATTTTAGTGGAAATGAAACACTGGTTTCTGTTCATATTTGCAGACCCTAGCTCTAAATCAGAATGCATTTTATTGATAGTGACTGGTTAGCTATGCAGAAAGAAAAACTACACACACCTTTCTATGTAGTAAAATGGTAATTTCTATTTTTTACCTTAATACAACAGCACACATCTCTTTGCAGTGGAGAGGCAGCTTAAAGATACAGTTTAGCATACTTTTTTATTCTAAGACAGGTGGTGCTGCTGCAGAGAGTAAATCCAGGCATCTACAGTTCTCTATGTATAGTCTTCAACTGTGGTCCTATTGTCAAATAATTAATTTGTATAGACCTAAATACATAAATATATAATCATATAAATATACATGTGCGAATAATGGCTGCAAAATAAGATTTGACAAATGTGCATGTACTTAAAAGCCTACTTTTAATCGAAATCATCCTATAGTTCCTTTTTGACTTAGCACAAAATCCTATACAGCATGAAAATGAAACTGAGCATCAGTACTCTCAGAGGTAGGCAGTCAAAGTGCTGACATCATCTTTTAGATGAAACTATAGGAAATAGTATAAGGAGACTCTAATTCAGCTTCTACTGTGATAATCCAAGGGCTCACTTATGATCATAACATACATAAAATATATATTAAAAAGAAAAACTTCAAATGTCTAACTAGTAAACATTTTTCACAAATATTTTGAATTTAATTTAAACTGATATTCAGCTATGTATAAGATAACATTTTTGCACTGAATTTCAGAAGCATATGTAGAAAAGTAAAAGATCAGTGATTTTGATTCATTTTTTTTAGAAATACAACTGGTTAACAATTTCTTTCTAGGCCCTTAACACAGAATGCAAGCAAAAATTGTTTCTTTTGTGCTGTGACTGTAAACATCTAGGCAAAGGAATTTATCTGTTTTGTCTACCAAATGAATATTGAAAAGTACTGTAGTTTACAGTTTAGACCTACTTCGAATTCACATGTGTTTAATGCCACCTAAATAAGGCATTAATTTGTTCCTTTTAAATTTGCTAAGACCTGCATTTTGATTTAATGAGTACTACATTTATCTCACTGTCTCAGAGCTGTCTTTTGTTTCAGAACACCATTTGGGCACTTGCTTAAGCATTGCTGCCATGGTTTTGTGATTTTTGGCTTTTGGTATTCCACATCATAACATGTGGAAGGTCATCAAGGAAGAGATGCAACATACAAATGGGCTAGAGACCGAGGGGTGGACTTAACTATGGATGCCATTGCACAGGTTATCCATGACTGTTGCACATGCGCCACAATTAAACAAGCCAAGAGGATGAAACCTCTATGGGAGGAAGGGCGATGGCAAAAGTATAAATATGGGGAGGCATGGCAGGTTGATTATATCACCTTGCCACGATCTCGCAATGGTAAGCGTTATGTGCTTACTGTGGTGGAGGCAACCACTGGGTGGCTTGAAACTTATGCAGTACCCCATGCTACTGCCTGAAACACCATATTAGGGCTTGAGAAACTAGTCCTATGGCGACATGGCACCCCAGAAAGAATTGAGTCAGATAATGGGACTCATTTCAAAAATTCTCTTGTAAATACTTGGGCCAAAGATCACGGCATCGAGTGGATTTATCATATTCCCTATCATGCACCAGCCTCTGGTAAAATTGAACGCTACAATGGGTTGCTAAAATCCATGCTGAAAGCAATGGGTGGCGGAACATTTAAGCATTGGGAGAAGCATTTGGCAGAAGCCACCTGGTTGGTCAATACTAGAGGATCAATCAGTCGCGATGGTCCTGCTAGCTACCTACATACTGTCAAGGGAGATAAGGTTCCTGTAGTACATGTAAAGAACATGTTGGGAAAAGCGGTTTGCATCTTTCCAGCTGCTGGGAAGGGCAAACCTCGTCGCGGAACTGTTTTTGCCCAGGGACCTGGGTCCACTTCGTGGGTGAGGCAGAGAAATGGGGATGTTCAGTGTGTACCACAAGGGAATTTGATGTTGGGGGAGTGCAGTCAGTAATTCCATATGTATATATAGGTTTGTGTGTGCATGTGTTTAATGTTTGGTAATTATTGTCTGTTTGTATCTATATTAAGCATGATGTAGTGATGTAGAATAAGGGGGGGAATGTCATGGTTTTGTGATTTTTGGCTTTCGGTATTCCACATTGTAACATCATGTGGGCAGTGGGACTTGAACTGTTAACGCTCAAGTCCTGGGTACCTGCCCAGAAGAGAAGAAGAACTACATTCTCCAGGGGACCTTGCGGTCAGGGAGAGGAGGTTTAATTCCTGGCAAGGTCACCTGATGCGCTTTTTCTCGCCTGCCCTTCATCGTGGGCGCTGCTCCTGTCTCCCTGCTGCTCAACTGGACTGTGCATCTCACCTCAGCATTGTGGTGAGGCCTATCCACCTTTCAGACATTCTCTCTCTCATTATATTTGATTTATTAGCTTCAATTCTGATTATATTGTATTATAGTGTGTTATCTTGCATTCCGATAATATACTTAGTAAATTAGTTTGTTTCTCCTCAGATCGTTACCGCTGTTTTAATTATTTTGGGGTCCCCTGTTTCCTTTTTTTCCAGAGGCGTGGATCTGCAGATCCCTCCACCCTACTCGTCACGGAACCGGGCCGAACCAGCCCGTAAACCGTTGACAATTGCTAAACTCTAAAAGATGCAGAATTTTGTTAAAATGCCATAGTGCATTGGCATGCTCTTCAAAATTAGGTTAAAAAAAAAACCAAAAAACAGACATAATGAAGACTCATCATTTCCATCTGTTTGGTTTGAATGACTTCCCACATCTTTGGGAACTGTACAGGTTTGAGGACATGGTTGGGAGTAAGGATTTTTTGCTTTCACATCGGGTGCCCTGATCTGTAACTTTGCTATACAGTATGTTTGAAAGAAACAACTATTTTGCCATTTGATTTTCATTTGTTTTGCATTATGTTTAGTTATATATTAGTCTTGTTTCTCCTTGATATGTTAGTGAAGTAAAGGCAGTGCTAGTACTCCCCTGTGCTGTCACAATAACATTTTCACGTTCAGAAACTCTGGGGATATGGCTGTTTTACCTGATGTCTTTTCCTTCAGATCATCTGAGAGCTAGATTTGGAAACAGCATCAGAGAAAATTAAAAGCCATTTTGAGTCCAGGAAGCAAATGAGAAAAAACTAGTGACTCCTGGGAAGAAGGCTTGAAGTATTAGTGGGAAGATATCAGTCAAGAAGGTCAGCCCTGAGAGGAAGAGTGTATTCATTAGCAGGTATTTTCAAATAAAAGTTAGGGAAAAAATCCAGGTGAATCAATGAGTTAAAATACATGGATTTCAGTCATGTTGGTAGTCATCTCTAAAGATGGAAACTTGGATGGTGTTACAATGAAATAGTTGTAAAAAGCAATGACCATACATAATTAATGTTAAACTTATGAACAGCTTCCATTGCGAAGAGCTTAGGCAAAATATGTGAAAGCATACACGTGCCTTTCTTTGAGCAAAGGGCTGCTCCAGTAGTAGCCCTACCAGCTACTGACACCTCCCGCAGCAGTGCAAAAGGCTCAATCCAATTTCTATCATTACCTGCATCCTGAGGTTATGTTGTAAATACACAGAGATTTAGTCACAGAACATGGGAGTTCTTTGCCAATAGTGAAATCAGAGACCATATATGAGGACTTATCTCATGCCTCTCTACAGGGCTCAGGCATTATAGCTGGATCAGTGAGCGTGCTGTGTGTGGCAAGGCCTGGGCTGCTCCATGCCAAACACAACAGGTTCCAGCCATCTCACTTCAGGGCATGGTTGGACCATGAGAAGAAGGATACAAGAGTGAAACCATTTTAGTTTTTGCCTTTGTTTTTCACTATCCAATATTCACTGTCAGTAAGGTAAATTAATTTTCCCCAAGTTGAGTTTGTTTTGCCCTTGATGGTATCTGGTAAGGGCTTTCCCTGTTTCTACCTCAGTCTGTGGTATTTGCCACCTTATTTTTTCCCACAATCTTGCTGAGGAAAGACAACAGGTGCACCTGGGATGGGGTCTAGTAGCCAGCTCCGGTAAGACCAATGCAGCTCCTCAAGAAGGGGTGCCTGATTTTTGAAAGCACAGTGTAAATTTAACAAGATATCTGAAAATTATTTGCCATGTAAATCACTCAGTGAATTTGATTCCTAAAATAAGTAGAATATTCTTCCAGATTTCAGACCATTTCTTGTCTCTTAAGTTGGCATAAATGCTTATAATTTAATATTGGAATATAAACAAACTAAGAGGGAAATAATGTGAATTCAAATGACTCTGAAAAATAAGTTTTATAATATGCCAACTTTGGCATGCTTGTCTGTATACAGATTCTTTTCCTGACTTTTGAACATTCATGCAGTACTGAAGACTGAGAAGAAAATAACCTAAATCTGAATAGTTCAATCGCTGACTAACTAAGCCAAAATATATGGCTGCCATGAATCAGCTGTATACTATCGTATAAATTTTGTAGAGATGTTCAAACAGAATATAGAACAGCAGTATAATTCCACAAATTGTGATTCCTTTGTTTTCCAAAATTTTTGCAGAAGATTAGGATATTATATATATATGCTACGTTTTTTGTGCACTAGCACACCCATATAATATGTGATTTTTGCATCTGCTAGCAAAGCAAACTGTGACTAAAGAAATATTTTTAATTAGAAATGTAATTTATAATGCTATAAAGAAAACTTAGTTGTGTAAACACTGAAGAGAGGCAGTCATCTGTTTTCTAAAAATGAGAGAATAACAGAAAACAAGAACAGCTTAATCTTCACCCAAGAGCACAGAAAAATAAAATTTAAAATAATGTACAAGTTGGGGTACATATACAACACAACTAGTTTCTGTTTGAAATACTCACTAAAAGCAAAATTAATTCATTACATATGGCATAACTATTTGCTATTAGAGAATGTTTGTCTTTATTAACAGAAAACCTCTTTCTTAAAGTAGCCATTAGAAGAATAGCTCAAATAACATTCCAGAAGTTGCAGGACACGAGAATCAGTTTTCAAGGAATGAAGGAGGACAGAAGGAAAGAAGGAAAAAAAAAAAAAAAAATGGAGTGGGGGGAAGGAATCAGTTTTCTAGTATGAATTATTGGTGGGAAAAAAAGAAAAAAGAATAATGTGGGAAGGATAAATACATATGTAAGTAATTTTCTTGAGAGAACTTCAGAGAACTTCAAACCATGGCTATATTTCACTTCAAATAAAAAGTTAGTATCATCTAAACAGCAGCTATTCATTCTGAAAATTAAATGACTTCAGAATTGTTCATCTGTTGCAATGAAGTTCAGTTTGAAAGCCATTACCATTTTTGACCTTAACTGAAACTTTTACTGAAACTGCGTAAGGTGTAAAAATTACAACTCAGATGTTAGTATCTAAAGTATGTTTAAAAGCATATCTAAAATATTGTTTAGTACATGGAATCTTCACTAAGACTGTAAGTCTTTGGTTGTTGTCACCTGTAGAAATTTTGTTGATTTCTTTTATATTAGATTCTTTCTTTCTTTGCTTTTTTTTGGTTAGTATTCTTGAATATTGCACCCTGAAGATATGGTTCAGTTCTTAACTCAGGTAACTGTTATCAGAGCACAAAAATGTAAGAGCTTCCCCTGAAACTAATGGTTATTATCAGGTATGTAATATTTTGCCATCATTTCTGTATTTTCCTTTTATTGTTTTCAGCCCTACTAAGTACCAGCCTTTTGCAAATTGAAGTAGGAAAAAAGTAGGAAAATCATTTGGCCCAACTCAGAATGGGTAAAATATCACACTGTAACCAACAAAAACTCATACACTTCCACTCTTTGGAGACCAAGGGAATATTTTACATAGAGAATGGCCAGAGTGAACATATAAGGGAAAATAAAATATTGGAGGGTGTCGTGTGGTATACTGTGTATACAGCAAGTCTCTGTATGCCCACAATGGCACTAACTGAGTCAGTACCCAGCTACCATTCAACATATCCCACTTGCTGGATGATAAAATCAGACATGACAAATATTCTTTGTTCAGTGTACTGGGCATCATTTAGAAGGCCATTCCGAAAATAATTCTGCTGTCATACATGACAATGGCTTCTATAGAAAGAACTTACTCTGCACAATTAGTCCCACTGAGCAGATATAGGACTGTGC
Source organism: Tetrao urogallus (assembly GCF_951394365.1). Taxonomy (NCBI): domain Eukaryota; kingdom Metazoa; phylum Chordata; class Aves; order Galliformes; family Phasianidae; genus Tetrao; species Tetrao urogallus. Next base: position 73,544,995 of record NC_136815.1, on the reverse strand, counting down.
AGACAGTTATGGTAACTTATTTTAAGCAAATGACAGCATCTAGCAGTTAATGTTGCCTCACTTCTGTATTCTGAAAATGTTTATACTTTTGTATAAACAAACATAAACATAAGCATTTGTATCGTTTTTCCAGGACCAGACTGTTTAGTACTGCTGCTTTAATTTTGGGTTGGGTGTCACAAGATTTCAGTGATTTTTTTTTTTACTGTATAGGAGAGGAAATTTCCTATTTGATCCCAGCTATTGTTGCAATGGCACAAAATGCCAAGAAGATAAGATGAAAAGTTGAACTACTTAAGTACGTGCAAGATATTCTTTTTATCTGATTTGGTCTTTATATTAGCTCAATTGAAGTCTAGCAAAATCAGTTTTACTTATGGCATTCTACTTAATACTTGCCATTTCATAAATTTCTGCAAGGCATTCAAAATAGAGTTGAAATACTTTCTCTGCTACATAGCTTTGTGACCAATGAATAATAAGACTAGTAGGAACTGCTATTAAAATGATGATAATCACATTTTCTAATAGTACTGACTTCTCTCAAAAGACTGCATTTAGTTTAGATGAGAACCAAATACAATAAAGTCAGAGAAATTTTAGACAAGTAACATTTTGCAGAATTTGATCTCTTTAAAACTATACCTTATTCTGAAGGATTTGTGCAAAACTGAGCTGTGATTCTACTGTAATCTCAGCTATAACAACAGAAGTAATTTAAATAGTGATGAAAAATGTATTTATAAAATGTTGTTCTCTTAAAGGAGAAAATATGAAAGAGTAGCAAAAAAGGTATTATGAACATGGTTTGTCAGCTGTGGGGAAATGTAACTGTCAATCTTCTGTTTTGAATCTGTTTAGTGCTTTGAGAGGCAGAAACTGTACATCAAATTAAGGCAAGGAGAATGAATAATAATAACACTAATAAAGGCCACTGAGAGGACAAGTCAGCATGAAATACTTAGAAAGATAGCATGCTGTCTAATCTAAACTTCTCTTTACTGCAACAGAATCAGAACCTTCAAATAGATAAAGCTTTCTTTACCCCAGAATGGGAGAAAGTTTTAGAGAGTTTCTGGCAATGTATGGAAAAGGAATGGTCTACAACATGGATAAGTAATCATAGAATCAATAAGGTTGGAATAGACCTCTAAGGTCATTCGGTCCAATTGTCCATCTACCACCAATGTTTCCCACTAAAACATGAGCCTCAGTAGAACATCTAAATGTTTCTTGAACACCTCCAGGGTCAGTGACTCCGTTACCTCCCTGGGCAACCTGTTCCAGTGCGTGACCACTCTTTTGGAGAAGTATTTTCTAATGTCCAACCAGAATGTCCCTTGGCACAACTTGAGGCCATTCCTTCTAGTCCTTTTGCTAGTTACATGGGAGAAGATGCTGAACCCCATCTTACCAAAACCTCCCTTCAGATAGTTGTAGAGGATGCTAAGGTCACCCCTGAGCCTTCTCTTCTTCAGACTAAACAATCCCAACTTCCTCAGACACTCCCCATAAGACTTGTGCACCACAACCCTTCACCAATTTAGTTGCCCTTCTCTGACCATACTCTAGGGCTTTGATATTGCAATAAGGGGCTCAAAATGTACTTGAGGTGTGGCTTCACCAGGGCTCAGTACAGAGGGATGATCACTTCCTTGCTCCTGCTGGCAACACTATTTCTTATACAAGCCAGGATGCCGTTGGCCTTCTTGGACATCTGGACACACTGCTGGTTTATATTCAGCCAAGTGTCAACCAAAACCCCCAGGTCTGTTTCCTCTACACAGTCTTCCAGCCATTCTACCTTAAGCCTGTAGGATTGCCTGGGGTTGTTGCACCCAAAGTGGAGTATCCAGCACTTGGTCTTGTTGACTTCATTCCAGTGACCTCAGCCCAGCTATTCAGCCTGTCAAGATCATGCTGTAGGGCCTTCTTATCCCCAGGCAGATCAATACTTCCTTCCAACTTGGTGTCATTTGCAACCTTTCTGAGGGTGCACTCTGTAACTTCATCCAGGTAATCAATAAAGATAATATCAATAAAGATAAGGACAGGCCTCAGTACCAACCCCTGGGAAACAACACTCTTGACCAGTTGCCAGCTGGGTTTAACTCCACTCACCACCAGTCTCTGGGACTGGCCCTCCTGCCAGTTCCTTATGCAGCAGAGTGTATCTTTTCAAGCCATGGGCTGCCAGCTTCTCAGGAGAACGCTTTCAAAGACGTCCAAATTCTCTCTTTCATCATGATCTAAGTAACTGGATAAGAATTTAGAGTTTTTGTTTCCTTTGTCCAACCTCTGGCAAAAACTCTGGCAAATTTGATATTATAAACACTACCATTATTGTTGTCTGCTCGCTCTCCCTTGTAAATTCACCGTGACAGTGCTGTTGGAGTCAAATGTGCTGGGTCTTCAGCTGCTGCAGTGTACAGCCAGTACAGTCACCCAAATCATTCTTTTTGTCAGCTTTCACAAGCACTGTGGACAGTGAACTATAATGTCAGTAAATGCATTGCAGTACAAACAAAAACTCACTACCAAGCAATTCCAGCTGTTTTACTAGCTCATACAAGCTAGTACATTAGCTCCATTGCTTTTCCTGGTACAACTAAGAAGCACAGTACCAGATCAGGACAAAATCATAATGTCTGCAGAATTTTAAAACATATTGGCTAAATCTCTTGATTCAGGTGACTCTGGAGGCCAAGATTCCTTATGAACAAGCTGTGTCTTCATACCACTGCTCTCATTTTTAAATCTTTTTTACTTTCCCTCCTCCAGTATTTAACATTTAAAATCCAAAAATCATAAAAAGTAATTTATTTGCTATCTCAGTAATTTTTGGGATAACAAAAAATTCTGTCCTTTCTACCTAAATCTAAAGATTTACTTATGTAAATCTTTATGAACCAATATATATTTCTTTCTGCTAGAACAACTCATCATTACAAAGATCTTAGAATCCGATCTTTTACTGACTTTTGTTGATAAATGAGCTAGAACTGAATTCAGTATAATCTGTGTGTATATTCATATTAAGAATAACAAGAAATCCAGCTCTAAAATATATTTAGTTTTGTAAAATTGAATTGAAATGATTAACATAAAAGTGTCATATATAATCTTCCATAAGTTTTCTCAAAAACAAATGAACAAACAAGCCGACTGACAAAGGAGATCCACTTTCCTAGCTACACAGCAGGTACATTTTGATAGCTTATGTTACTGTGACAATTCTAGCTGTTAGATTAATTTATTGGTGTGCTTTCCATTTTGTCATTTTGTCTGTTTTTCAGTTACATACTCATTACTGTATTTACATTATCCTCCTTACATTTTATTATTTATATTTTCTCTTAATTTTATTTAATGCTAATTTCAAAAAATCTGTTGTTTCAATTCACTGTTTAAACTTGACTAATGGAGCCCTCTTTAATTTGAGATGTCTACAACTGTATGTAGAAAATCCATTTCTATTACTCTACATCCTCTCAGTTGCCATAATACTATTATTGCACTGATCATATAATTCTCTTTTTATATTCTTGAGTACCAACTTTCCGTATTTCTGGCTTGACTGTTTTGCCTTCTACAAAACTTTTAATTTAAATGGATCAGAACTTTTAAATTTTCTCTGTGTTAATGTACAGTCCAAGAATGATACACTTTTGAAAGCTATTTCAAGATACAGAATTCGCCTTGTAACCTGAACAAAGAGAGGTATAATTGTGAATTAAAAAGGCATGAAGCCCATTTCTATAATTTACTTTATTGAAATCCTAACCAAGCCTAAGGTAATATTTTTATCAGCTTAATAAAGTGATCCTTTATATGTAGAACATGGATGGAAAAAGGAAAAAGTAGGAATATATTTTCCATTCATAGTTACAGATTTCTTTTCTAGTCTACTTATATTTAAACCCATTTCTGATACAACAACTAGCTCTCCAGTTGGATTTTTCATTGCTGTTTTGGCAGGTAGTAATATCTGTCCCACAATCACAATGAAATAACAAAGTACCCCATTGGATGGAGGGCTATATCTCAGCATAAAACAGAAATTTCATCTGATGAAGGTGTATTTAACAGTGAACTGTATGTGACCAGTCACTAACAAAAGTCAATTAATTAAATGCTATAGCGCATAACATTTACATTTTGTTATACATTTTTATATGGTTCAATTACTTTTAGAACAAACAAATTTGTTTAGTAACTATTTTGGGATTATTTTTTATTTATCTCCCAGAGAAAATAGAAAAGATCATTCTGAAATACTGACAACAATTTAATATGTTAGTAATTTGTACAGACAACTGTAATCATGGTTTTAATTCATATAAGGTTTTCTCCAACAGTCTAAATAACAATACATCTCAATGACTTACTCATTCAGTACTACTGTATATTGCATGCTAAAATAAGGGGCATGATAAATTGAATAGTTGAATCTCACTGTAATAAACAAACAAATTCAGTTTCTGCTTTCTGATAAATTAAATTCAAAGTCAGTTGAATAATCCAAAATTTATCCCCGAATAAAGCAGAACCTGTTTTTCTTCATATTCTGAAACACTGACTTAAGCATATGAGAATTCCAGGATTTCAATGTCAGGTGGATTTAACGGCCCTTGGTTGCTGCTTGTACCTTCAGGTTCTCCTACTAGTTATTAATCTCTGCAATATTGTGCTTTAATCACTATTATTCATGAAATGAAATTTTATGAATAACTTGATTTTAAACTCAAGAGATGATGCCTTAATCGAAGTATTTGATGCTAGAAAGTGTTTTTCTCACTTCTGGTTCTGTACAATTAAATTGTGCTAAGTTTTATTTGCACAAGGTGGCACCAAATATCTTACAGAAGCATGCCTCAGTTCCAAGCAAACTTACAAGGGGTTCTAACTGTTATCTACCCTTTCATTTTGTTCACAATAACTTCTTGTTAGAGGTTGCTAACCCCATCACTGAAATATCCAGCCAAGCTTCTGCAAAAGACTGCATCAAATCACATGAGTTAATGACCCCACTTCCCCTCATTTAGTTCCATATTATAAATCAAAGAATTCAACATCTTGTCCTTACATGTTAATATTATTATAAAAGTGACTCTCACCTTTCACAAGTTTTCACATTTAGATATCAAAACTTCATATCGAAGGAAAGACCAGTGTTTGTTATGGTAAAAAATTTACCATGAAAAGCACAAAGAAAAATCTAGTTCAAATAACAATGCATTGACTTACAAAGGATTCTGATCTGCTTACAATTCCAACAGAATGTAAATTTCCCTTAAAAAAAAGTGAAACGAAAGTGCAACATCAGCACTGAATCCCATCAGAATATAAAATAACAATGAGAAAAGGCAAGAACTTTCAATTAAATTCTGATCTGTGCTGATCTGTTGTTGCACTTCTCTTTCACCTGTAGTCTCCTATGAGACATGCACTTTAGGCCTTCATGTGGTCATTCTTCATGTATAAAGCATATTTTAATCAGACTGACATAAAAATAACAAAATTTGAAGATAAATGAATGATATCAATAAAGAAGCCAACTAACCCTTTCTCCTTTCTATCTCTGGGCTCCAATATCAGCTGTTAAGAAATGAGAAAAGTGTGCTCTATATTTTTTGCAACTACAACGCTATCAAAAATGTAAGAATCAAACCTCTCAGTTAACTATCTGATGTCAGTACTTTCCTTCCACTGTGGTGAAAAAACTATCAGAACGGACTTAAGGGATAGTGAAAACTCTACGGAAACTCACCAGGAACCTCTGAAACTAAACATATAAAGGTTATGAGATCTCAGATCTCGTAGTGATGAAAGTAATCCTGAGAATCATCTACAGGGACAAAAACAGCTCTAAAGGGCAGTAAAACAGTAAATCTGAAAGGTAAATTTTTCTTGAATCATCATCTTGAGATTCTGTGATTTACAAAATGAGATCTACTACAATCTAACTAAAACAGTGGCAATAGCAGAGATGAATTCATGGAGAGATCTTTTGGAGCAACAATACATATTACTCTGTTATAATGGTATGGATGTGCTGAAGATCTTACTTGAAAATACAGCAAATTGCTTTACAGATTCCTTTGACAGGACATTTCTCCCCATTTGCACACTCCAATGTCAAGGGATTGGAACTTAGAAGACATGTTTACTGATGTTTGATAGTTAGGTATCAAACAGCACTTTGTCTTTCCTTTGTTTTCCTCTCAGGGACAGTAGCTAAAGATCCAAATTCCTTTAGATGAACCCTCTTTCTCTGTGTTCATTTGTTATCTAGGGCTGGCACAGTTTAAAATGCAAAGGAATTTTTTTCCAGCCTCGCAGTAAAGTACTGCTTACAGTAAGGTTTATAGAATCTACACATGATTACATGCCCATAAATGTGGAGATATTTAATAGCCACAGATATGAGTCTCTCAATAAGTCACTGATCACCATAGATTCATATGAAGATGACTTGGTACTGCATTAAATCTTCAGATGTATTTCCACTGAATGAACATACTTCTCATTTCCCCTTACCTTTGCTTTGCTGTCAAACCATGCTAGCTTGTCACTGTGACCAAGGTGAACCTTTAATGAAAGTACACTTCGGAAAGTTTTCCCTCTTCATTTCTTTTCAATGATTTAATATCTCAAACATAGAACTCCACTGTTTCTCATTATATATTCAGATAATTTAGGCCCTGCTAATACCAGCAGAGATTTTCCACCAGTACAAAAGTTGAGTTGCTCCAGGAATTTTCAAAAAGGAATTTTAGGGCCAGTCTCTCTCTTCACTATGAGCAGACACAGCTCCCAATTCTAACAGTTTAAGTCATAGGACATAATGATTTCACTTGTGATATCTCTGCTCCTATGTTTCAATCTTTTTTTTTATCAAGTTGTTCAACATACTGGGTACACTTCATTGACATTTCAGACACTTTTTTTTTCAGTGACAATATTTATGACTTTTTTCACATGAAAATGTAAATTCCTTCAAAATTCACTTTGGATATGGTATAAACAAGGAAAAAATATATTTTAAATTTTATATACCGTTTTCATCTTCTTACTTTAAAGGAACAGAGATGAGAATTATTGAATCATCTGACCACGTGGCACTAAACCATAATAAATATTTTTACACAAAATAGCCTCAATCAGTTCTGAATAATAAACAATTATGCAAAAAAATCAGTATATTTTTGAACTTCACAAATATATAACTTATTTCCTTCAATGTTATTTTTCCTTTCATTTCTCAGCTGTTCTTTCTTCATAGTCCAAGAATACAAAAAGATTTGTGTTCATCAGATAAAGCTGGTAAACAGGAGTAGGTTTTAAATTACAAAAATCCTAACAACAGAGTGAAGATATAAAAGATTAGCATTACAAAATTTAATGAATAAAAGCTAGAATAATGGGAAGCAGGGAATGACAGAAAGTCATTAGCCTCAGGTTCTTTTTCAAAAACAAAACCAACTATGGAGAAAAAAAGAGATGGCCATGTAGGAAACATAACTGTTTGTTCTTTTTCTTCTGAAAGAGCAAGAAAGCAAGAATTTTCTGGCAGCGTTGGTTTTACGAGCCAACACAGCAATGAAACTAATATTAGCAGGACAGTGTAGGAGTTGTTTACACTTATCCAGAAAGCATGCTGACTGTTTTCATTCTGCTTCTACTATAGAAGTATCACTTGAAGGAACAATAAGCCGCAGAGAACATCAGTATTAATAACTACTTTAAAAGAAGATTATCTTCATTAAGAAAAAAAATGGAAGCATCAGAAACAAATTTTATCTAGTCAGAGATATTTATCTAGCTGAGAAGAACTGGAGTGGGTTGATCAGAAATCAGAGGCTACTTCACAGGTTCAATCTGCACTGCTGCATTATTTTCACATGGGTCTATATTACATTAAATACAAAGCCTTCTAATCCGCATACAAAAAAGTTGTTCACTTATACATGTTCACTCATTTAAGCACATGGATAGCTGCAACATAATTACTTCACAGCTTCCTTCAAAGCTTAGAAATAAATGCTTTCCTTGACTAGAGATCAGCATTGTGCAAATAGGGCTAACTCAGAAAGGACCACACAGACAAATATATGCAACAGGCTGCTGGGCTGGACCTTGGGAGACCAAAATCTTTGCACTACTCTGAAGTCCCATCAACTTCAACTCAAAGCATCTATTTTTCCGTCTGTATTTGAACTGCACATTTTGGAGCATAGTACATTTCACAACAAGTACTTATCTATTAGGTGACCTAAGGGGGCTCTGAGCTTAGTACGGCTCTCTGTGCGAACAAATTAATACAAGAATATGGGCACCGTGTAGACACTAGTTATTATAAATTCAGAACTCTGTGACTAAGAGGCAGAAGTTTGGTGACTGGACCTTGTTTTTAGATGTGTCAAGCAAGCATAGTTTGGTTAAAGATGGTGAAATTAATGAGCACTTTGACTCTTCTACAAATCTGTCTTGATTTTGTCTCAAAGTAATGCAAATTTCCTTTATGATCTGCCTGAATTAAGAATCATCTTTATTTATAATAAAGTTTATAACTTATAAATGAAATATATATGCCTGTCAAGGAAATACTTGCATGGCAGTGAAATGTAATTCTTTTAGCAAATCTACTCTTTAGCAGGTGTTAATTTGTGAGGGCCCTAGGGTTTTTATGAAATATATCCATGTGTAATGCATTGAAAGTATACTCATTTATCAGGGCAGTATTCTATCGCTTTTCCTCTTAAAGGCATGTGATGTTATTATTTAACAAGTTTCTTCTGTAATTATTCATTTATGGATACTAGGATACTTCACCACCTTGTGCACAGAAACAGGAATTGTTTTACAGGAAGTAACATGTTCATCTCGGGGGACTCCACTCTGTTAAAATACTTAGCAGATAATGTGTGACTCATGATGTTCCCAGAGAACCAGCCTTGGACTCCTATTTCACTACACAGCCAAAGATGAGCAGAATAAATGGCATTATATCAGAAGGACATGTAGTTCTTGTCAGACCACAGATGTTTGGGTAGACAGGCAGCACTGGTTATCTCTAAACACTACCTACTGGGAATTTACTCACCGCTCTGCAGAGCAGCTGAGCAGGAGCATGCATAGGGCAGTCACCCTGCCCATTGCCCCCAAGCCTGACAAATCACAACCAAGCTGTGACAAGACAGTATCCCACAGCACGTTATCGCATCGAGAGATGCATGCTTTGTGCTAGAATCTGATGGATTGCATCCATCAGAAATATTCTAACGAAGAGTTCCTTACCGCTTTAGCCAGGTGATGATCAAAAGACAACAGACACTTTGAATTTACATCGCTATTTCAACGAGTAAGTGTTGCATAGTTTTAAGGAAATCAGATCTGTCACTTCTCCACTACAAATTTATACCACTGAGAATACAATACAGACTGAAGAATTAGTCTGCAATGGAACTAATAAAGAAAAGCCAGATTTTAATACACATGATTCTGAATAAGCGAAACTTTTTTTGGGATGGAGAAATAACTCTTCATTTTCCAAGGCTGAACTAGATCTTCTGCAATGTAAACACGCTGGTCATATTTAAAACAGAAGAGAATCAATAACAGAATGAAAAAGACAGATTACAGTATAAAATACACTAAAACCATTTGTTGTTGTTGATGTTGATGTTATTGTGTGCTTTGTTTTCCTCCAGCAGTTTTTCTTCTTTTCAGTTTCATTCTATTCTGTGTCTATCAGACATTTCAATTTCTTATTCATAGCGTTAAACAAGATTATCACCAGTTAAACTCATTATCACCAGTATTTTTTATTAACTGTGTTTACCAAAAGTAACTTATTTATATGGAACAGAAAAAAATAACGTAAGTTAAAAAAAAACAGACCTGCTTGCAATCCAAAGACTATGGGTTTTTCAAAGCTCAATAAACTCAACCTTTTCAAAGCTAAATAAACTAAAGATTAATCTAACAAACTAAGTTTAAAAAACACATGCACTGTATAACCGTCTGTTATACAGTGTCTTTGATTCACGAGCCACTCACTTTACCTAAAGCTTCTCAAAGTGAATGAGAATTTGCAGGAGGAGCTGAACAAAAAGTAGCTCGCAGGCAACTTGACCTATCACCACTGGAAACTGCTGAAGGCAGAGGTGTTTAACTAGAAAATAATATTTTATCTTTTGGCAGCTTCTCACTCATTCTAAGGAAAAAAAAAAGGAAAAAAAGGCTATAAAGATGCAAGTTTGGGCTATCTTAAAGTTTTGATAATTAATTTTGGAAACCAATATTTGCCAAGGTAGATGTTCATTATGAATGAGTCACATTTAAGCCTGTAAGTGCTGCAGAGATCTTGCATAAACCAGAAATGAGACGTGTCTACCATACTGAACTTTGATCAGTGATGCACAGTGATTACAATTTTCCAAAATTTAGTTCATACAGATTTAAAATAATTTTATCTGAATCTGAATTTCTTTTAAGAAAATACATAGCTTTCTTCATCCCTGCAAGGTTAACATTCAAGCACCACTTCCTCCAAGCTGAAGAAGGGTGCATCCTTATGAATAAGAAATCAGGCAAAGGTGACAGAATACCTGCATGTATGAGCAAGGAGTTCCTGGAAAAAAAGAAAAAAAAAAAATCAAATGGAAGAAGAAGGTTTACAGAGCTTGTAAAAAGAGTTTGGCCAGTTGGAAGGAATACAGGAACACTTTCAGGATATGCAGGGATGCTGCAGGAAGGTTACAATCCATTTGAAAATGGAGGGAAAGAACGGGGATTTGCACATTTTCTGTAGTAGGAAAGAGTCCAAACTGACAGATGGGTGATCAACTTACATTTTCAGCTATGAAACTTCATTACTACTTGCTCAGCATGCACAAAATTCAGTGTACTACAGACTGCTAAACTATCCATCACTTTTATAAATCCACCTGTTCTTTCGCATTCAAGGTTACAACCTTCCAAATACTGAGCAAATACTCTCAAAGGTATAATTTATTTAATTTGATGTAAGTTTACTTCCCTTTTTGTTTTCTCTAGTGATGCAAAATTCTTGTTTGCACCTCTTTAAATAGCATCTGAAGATTTAAAAAAAACTGGATTTAAGGATACACTAAAAAGGTAGTCCAAATAGAAATATATTCCAATAAAATGCTTTATGTTGACTTTAGTTCTTTTTCTCTCATAAATAACTTGAACTTCAAGCACACTTACATCTTCTAAGGCTTCTGGATACTAACAACTGTATCTGTCCCTGTTTTCCTTAGATAAGAAAAATCAAAGAAGTGACCCAATTCCAAATTGACTCAAATAGAATGTAGCTATTGGCAAGGAAAAAATGAATGATTAGAAGTATGACATTATAGCACTTCTCCATCAAAGTTAATGTTTACCCACAAAATTAATCTTTTAGTCTGTTTGTCTGTGTTCACAACAGCAGACTGTACACAGAAACACAAATCTAAAAGGAAAAAACACATGAAAATTTCTATTAATTTTGTGATGTTAAATTACTTTCTCATCACATTTTCCAGCCTATTTCTAATTTTCAATTATGCAATGTTTAACAGATGGGTGTTTATTATTATTATTATGTTTAAACTAAGCTATACCAATGAAAACAAAACAAAGTATTTTCTTCAACAGAAAATCTCCACACATGGGTTAGTGGAAGTTTATCTATGAACTTTTCACTCATTTATCTGAGATAGCATTACAGTGATCACTAATTTGGCAAGAAATCACATTTACCTTTTCACTGATCTATTCTCTCATTAATATATGCATCTAAGTCTTCTAAAATCCCATATATCGTTGTCCAGATAAGAGGCTGTCATTCATTATCAAGCCTATTGCTTTCAAATCCAGGGCACGTTGATCATACTGCATCCCACAGAGAGATTCTGAGTGCTTAAAAGTGTGAGGAGTATGTGCTCTATGATGGACATTTCTGGAGTCTTTTTCTTGTTTCAGAATGTAAGTCTTCTCTGTGAACTGTCTGCTGATCCACAATACTAGCCTACTTACATATGATTTAGTTTTTAATAAACTATATCATGATATATATCAAAGTAAAACTTATTTCACAGGTGAACTGCAGAAAGTGCTTTGGACAAAACTTTGATACTATGGAATTCAGAAAGATTAAGTAATGAAGGCAAAATGATATTCAGCTTTGGGTTGAGGAACCAAATACTCTTTGGGAAATTCAATATAATACACCTATGGAAACAGACACAAGTACCTTCGTGAGAACAGGATTTAGCTAAGGATAAATAGGTAAGTAGTTTACCTAGTTCTATCGAGGCAGTATTTACTTTTCACTGTCTAAATTTAGCTTTCTGAATTTATGGAAATAAAAGGCAGATTGATTAAGACTGGACAACTGATAATGAACTATACATCTGTTTGAACATGAAAGAGCAGCAAAATTAGTCAGCAGTCAGAATAGTGTCCGCAGTTTCCATGAAGACTTTACACATCTGCAGTTTCTCTGCCAATTACGTGTTTCTCAGCTAACAGGAGGATACAGGCACAGAAAGAAAACACAAGAGTGAACAAGGAAATGGCACTCAGGTGACTTCAATTTAGTTTTAAGTACTCCTACCAATTTCCTGTTTTATTTGGACAAATTACACAATCCCTCTGTACATTGTAATTTCCTTACTGCAGAAAATATCCCTTTTATTGTTTATACATCTACAGTATTATACTCAAGGCATGACTGCAATGAAATTAACAGTTAGAGACAGCAAAATTATTTCTGGTGTAGCAGTTAGCATGTATAGGAAAAGTGAACTAAATTAAGGTGGAAAACATGAACAGAGCATGAGAAATAGATAGTTGCTAATGAGAATGATAGAAGCGGATAAAACCTCATCGTGTACCGAAAGCTTTATTGCAGCAATTCTCTGAATGCACAGTGGAAGTCATGCTTGTGCTGTGGACAGCACTGATGACCAAGGGGTCCATTCCAAATTTTGCATACAAGAAACATAAATACGCTAATTACATCCTGTTACTAAAAAGAGGAAGTTATTTCATACTATTCATTTAGGAAGGTAATCAAAGTTATTAAAATAATTTCTTTGTCGTTTTTGTCCCAAAGACATGGGAAGTAAATTGCAATTGGTTGAGAAGATTAATCTTGTTATTTAAGTCTCTGAATTGCAAGAGAATGGATTGAAAAGTGTACCACATAAGAAAACATAAGCTCATATTTTGTACTCCTATTCCTGTTGTCTACTTACAGCTCTTTCTCAGCTTTTATTCATCTCAAACAGATCAAAGCATTCCTTCTTGTCTCATCTTCTCCTTTGGATGTACCTTAGTGACTATTCACTCATTCCCTGAAATGTGATAAGCTGCTTATAGTGGGCCTCAGTAAAAACCCATTTTGTGATGTTGCCAGCTATTCTATATAAAATATGTGCTCTTTGAGGTTTCCCCAAATTAGACATGTCCATAATGTATCGTTCATTTTAATGACTATTTAAAACCTGTAAGATCGGAAGACAGCAATTGCAATAACCTAGTGCTCTATGACCAAACTCTGAGAAGGGAGAAGGCTGAACAAAAGAGGGGAAAACAATGCTCTCAGTCATGCTGATACTCCAAGACAAATTTACTAAGGTTTGATTTATGAAGCTTCCACGCATCAGGAAACCTGGGTTTTTATTTTATGTTTTCTCCCGTCTATATACCCCTTGGTCTGAAATACTCGAACATGAATTCAAAACACATGAGGCAAGAACACTGAAAGCTCATTAAAAGACAATAAACAGAAGTTGATATAAAGCAATTGTGCATAACACAAAGAGGTTTTTGCAGAAGAGTGATATAGAGTGTTTAGTCAGTTACTCCAAAAATAAACTCCTAAATACTATACGACCGTTAGAGGCTACAGTAATAGAAATAGAATGCTTTTACATTACAAACTTCGGGGATTCTACAAAGCTTACAGCAATAAACTCATGGAAGAGATTTAAAAAAAAAAAAACCAACAAAACATTAACATTAAAAAAAGCTGACCTTAAGTGAAACTTTCTTGTCGCAATGTACAATCATTCTTTACCCTATAAAATGTATGGGGAAGTTCAGCGCAGAGTAAAAAGTCAATGATTACTGATTAAATTTCTCGCCATTTTTAATGTGCTTTCTGTAATTAATCAACTGATACTGTTTTTCCAAAGTAACACAAATGAAATTAGATCAGGAAGAAAACTAGAGGTAAAAATCACCCATTAAATGTTTTCTTTGTTAGTAACAAGTTTTGCTTTATCAGCAAGGCCTAACATATTGCCCTATAGTAACATATAGCTATGCTGCATGAGGTAAAACTATGAAAACATGCCAACTACATTCCATTAAGTCTTCACTCTTTCAAATGTAGATGCAATTTTATTCTGTTATTCAGCACAACTGGAGTACTTTTCCTTGAAATCATTCCTGAAATTTAGTCTTGAGCACTCATTCTCATTCAATCAAACTATACATGAAATTAATTGCAACGTTAGGACTCACACAACAAAACCTTCGAAGTTACATTTAAAGAAAAAATCCCCTGTCCAAAGTAAAATTTTCATCTTGAGAGCAGGATATTCCTAAAACCAAATAAAATCAAATTAAGGCAAGATATAAAATATTCTTGTGATTTTTGGTTCCGTTCTTTAGACAGTATAAAATGCTGCCATAATGTATGTTAAAGATTCTGATTTTACTGATTCCTGATTGCCATAAAATTAGTCCTCCCTCGCAATTCTCTATTTCTCTCTAAGTTTCTCTCCATATTTTAAGTTTCACAATGTCACACCACAGGTAGATGAGATTAGGAAGATAATTTGTCTCTGAGTACATTAGAATGTACATAAACATTCCAAAATTGTTTATCATGGGTTTCCTCTCCCTGAAGCAACTGGCATTGACTACCAACAGAAGTAGCACAATGGATTAACAAATCAGGGTTTTGACCTGTCATGGCAATCCCAACTGTCTTTTACTGCCATGAGCAAAAACATTTAATCAAACTGGATATAAATTAGCTGAACTGTTTGTAAATTGAGACAGGCTATACAAATCGCATAAAGTAAGAAAACTCTTCTAGTGCAGTTTTGGCAGATGTCAGCTCAAGAGTAAATGTAGGAACACTTGAAAATCAGCTTTCCTAGCCATGTCTTATTGAGAAAATTCCTGCCCTGCTGTCCACAAAGGACTCCACTAGGACCTTCTGGCCCTGACCCTCTTCCACACCTTACATATAGTAGCCTGGAGAAATCACAGAAACTATATTTCTGCAGGAAGACAACAGGGAGGGAAACAGGAAAGAAATAGTCATGGCAGGGTGCAACAAATGGCTGTTCTTGAGATCAGTAGCACGGTTTTGCCATATTGGAGAAGTTTCTCAATATGGAAGTCTGAGTTTTGGAAGAACAATTGAAGTACAACAGAGATTCTTTTTAAGATTGACAATAGAAAAGTATCAGGAAGTGTCATTATGCCCATAAATCCAAGCAACTTTGGTAGATTTAAATCAACCATAATGCATACCTGTTATTTTGAAGAATGTTTTATTTAAGCATAGATATGATTGTGGAAGGTGGTGTCATGCTATCATTTATAACATTTTCAAAATTTGTTTGAAGGATATTAATAGAGACATAAAAGCTTTATAAGAAAAACGTAAGAAATCACACCATCTATGAAAGGTGTTAAAACAAAATGCTTGCACGTTCTACCCAAACTAAGAATATTGCTTTTATTCCCTAATTTCATTCCCTTCCATAGTGAATCCAACAGAAAATTCAACATTTCTGAAGCTGACTTGTGCAGAGACCACAGCAAGCCTTTATTTTAGTCACTATTTTATAAATATATTTTATAATACATTTTTTGTATAGGTACTTTATCAGACCATCAGTAAATTTGTGGTCATAATTCAACTGGATTTGCGATTAACAGTGGAAGCACTACTTTGGTGCTGAAAATTCTTGCAGTTTATTTTACTTTCTCAATTTCTGCATTGGCACGTTACTGTTTTACCGTGCAGACAGAGCAACAGTGGAAACATAGGCGTTGTACTTGCTAGATCCCTCATGTCTCATTATCTGTAATAGTATGTTTCCTTCTGTTGATCTTACCGCTTAGTCATGTTTTTATTACTTTTGGACAGCTTATTTCTGTGACATGCAGGAGATGAAGAGGAGTTTCTTGTACTTACACAACTACAACCTTCTCCAAATACTTCCTCCAGAAAATGAAACTGTGTGCTTAATAATACTGGTAGGGTTTGGGCACATTAGTGTAGAGAGGGAGGAAAAGGAAAAAAAGGAAAAAATTTTCCACTTGCAGTTAGAACATCTGAACCTGGTTGATGGAAAAAATACATAATTTGGTACTGTGCGGTAAACATGACCAAAGTTGGTATATAAGTTTTAAAATGAAAGCAGCCTATCCCACAATAATTCTAGAGGTAATAGGAGCCAAAAATCTAGTGTGCTTAGATGTTATCCAAGTATGCAAATAAAAAAAATAAGAAAAAACAATTCCTAGTCTGGAAACATCTTTTCTTCTTATTATTTTTCTGATTTGTTTTGTATACATTGTTTTATTATGTTAGAGTGAGATTTCATTTACAGATGGAAAAAATACTACATTTTTATTACTGTATGGAAGTGTGGGGCAACTGCATCTGAATACACCAGAGAGAAGCGATACCAACTTGAAGCCACAGTTTCACTTGAAGTGATTACACTGATTTAAACTGACATGAAACAAACCCCCATCAAAGGAACCTCCTGTATTTTAAAGACAACACGGGTTCTGTGGTTTTTTTGTTTTGTTTTGTTTTTGTTTTGTTTTCTTTTTTAAATCAATGCCACATAGTTTTCCAATAGCTGGAAAATAAGTGCTAGTAAAGCTGCTGGAGAAAGCAGCAAGGAACAACAAAAATGCAGATGGTGGAGTAATCTGGGGTTTGTGGAAATAACTAGTACAGGAATACACACCTTGCAGAAGGGCTTATAATAAGGGAAAGGGTAAATAGTAAACAGGAGGTATAGTTTATATAGGACAACAGGAATCAATTGGCCAAACTGGGCTGCACTAACCCAAGTACAGCTTGAACCAGCCCTACTTATAGTGCCTTACAGTATTGTTTTGTTTTTGATTTTTATTCATTTATTTTTATTTAGTCCAGCAACGCTTGGCTTTGCTGAGATCAAAACAGTTCTGGAGAATGAAGCACTAGCAAGACACGTGTGTGGCACTGAGAAGCGGTACCAATTTCCAATGATGCAGCATCACATTGAGACCACTATTTGTTTTCCCAGATACAATATGGTATCTCTGCTTCACACTGCACTGTTCTGAAGAAGTGTACTTGTTTTTCTGTGCTATTTGGGTACCATTTCATTGTGCTGTATATAATGTTTTCTTGCATTTAAATTATTGCATCTTAAGCCAACACTAGCAAGTAGTACAGAAAAGCAAGCGCAAAGCTGTGAAGCTAGACAGCTCATGTTAAGGCTATAGTTGTTTGCCACCTACGTTGCTTTCATCAATATTGCAATCCTATTTCAGCTGTGCGGGCGCAGTACTCATTATCACCTGCGTGCATGACCTATGTTCCTCGAATACATCTCCTTTTTCAGGTTGGTCTGAAAGGGATTCAGTTCAGCTGTTCCATTACGTGAATCAAAGCACAGTAAGTAGGGGCCATCAAGAAATTTGCATCCAAATCACCCTTATGGTAAGACTTAAAATGCTGGCATAGCTGTATCTTTTCATACCAGAGCACTGCTGCGTTTCTCTGAAGTTGGGCATGTATTTGAAGCACCGTTCTATTACAAAGAGCAGTACTACTTGTTTTGAAAGTTAGTTTATGTTATTGAAAAGCCTCGTCTGAAACCAAGGACACTTTTTAAATCATGTCAGATAAGAAACCTTTCTACACTTCTGAATTTAACACAAAAAACGTGGTAAATATTAATACTATTATTAAACGCTTGTTCATTAATACAACAATGAGGTTTTTGTAGTAAGAGATGTTACTCATTTGTTTGATGTCACTGTAATATGCCAGACCTTGATTTCATTTTGAAACCCAGTAAAGTAAAGCTATCTGAGTCTCTTGGAATTTCTGTCATTTGTTCTGAAGTAAATGAGATCATCAAAACTATAACAAAGAACAAAAGGTCCTAGTGATCTCAATTTTTCAGTTGTCCTTTTCTTTTTTTATGTTTATTGAAGAGGTCCTTGTGTCCACAATAGTTTTATCTTCCTCTACATTCTTGTTGCCTCCTTATTCCCAGATAAATTATACTTTCCTCAAGATGTCAAGGAAAGGTTTACTAAAAGCATCAACTGCCATGCAATGCACTGTATTCTTCAGATGAATTCTGTTGAAAAACCCAGACTTCCAAACTGTCTTTCAGTAAGTTTAATTCCTGTATATCTGTACTACTTAACTTTACAGAGGAACAGATGCTTATACAGGATGCAAGAATGCATTGGTTCTGTACTGGAAATTGAGTTAAGAAAAATTTGCACATGCAGTCACAGTCTTTTCTAGAGTTGGAGGTTAAAAAAGAGCTTTAAATCCAATATCTGAGACAACATAAGAGAAGATGTCATGCCATTTGGGGTGTTTAGTTAAACAGGACATTATTTTAAACAGAATGAAAATGCAATACATTAAAGAGACACTTTTCTCAAAGCATATGAAAGAGCCCTTTGGGAACAATCTCACCAGCACTCAGAAATGCACACAGCTCCAACAGAAGACTTCAAGGACAGGATCGATGCTGACTTTAGCTAAACACAGCAGCAGATGAAAGAAACAGAGAGGTACTCTTTCTTAAAATAAGAAGGTCAAGCACCTCTATACAGAAAATAAAGCTATGCATACAAAACGTGAAGAAAAACATTACTTTGTTGTATGTTGCCTTTAGCAAAAAAAAATGTAAAGCAAAACAAATAAAAACCTAAAGTAAACAAATAGACAAGATTGAAAGATGAGAACAGAAATATGCAATCTAGTTAAAATATTGAAAAGTTGAGTCAGAAGGCAAAATATTTTGAAAATTTTATTTTACTACAGAGTTGCTCAACAGTTATTTTCTTATGTGCACTTTGAAGTCAACTTATCAGTAAGGCAGAAATTGATTGCTCCCTTAACTCTTTGTAGTTTTAGCTGCAGAATCTCTTGACCCTGAAAATCTCTAATATATTGATGATTTCAGAGGCTGCACTGAAGAGTATTAATCAAACTTGCTTTATAGATTAGGTAAAATGCATTAGAAAAATCATTGAAATGATGAGTTAGAGAATATTTTACAAAGTTGCTTGTTTCTTCCAGTCTGGAGAAGAGTACTTCCCCCATCCCCACCAACCCACATCTTACATAAGCTTTAAGTTCTTTAAAACATAAATTGAGAGGGGGAAAATTCCCCTGATGACCTTAGATCTTCAATAAATACCATGTCTAATCCTTGTGGCTCCACATAACACTAAATTAACCCAGAATCATCAAAGTTAACTTAATATGACCTCATCTTTCTGTCTAAAGCAAACCACTGGACTGGAACAACAGTATGTTAAATAGAACTTCTATTTGATGCACGGGAATTCCCTGCTCATTGGGATGTTTCTACAGATATGAGCATGCATAATCAATGAATATTAAGATGTCATAATTACAAAATAAACAAGAAAGTTTGGCAAAGCAGATAACAACAACAAAAAGAGAATAGACAGAAAGCTTACCGCTGTCCTGAGCTCACTTACAAAATTCCAGCAGAGCAGACCTCCAGAAGAGATCCTTCCCTGCTGGTAGCCAGCTCTTAAATGGCTCTAGGGGGGGGTGGAGCCAGGCTCCACCCCTTTCGGCAGCACAGGAGAATTGCCTTCACCTGTGCTCCTCTGGCTGACTCATTGCTCATCTCAGGTGGTCAGTCAGAGGTTCAGGCCGTGGTTCAGCAGTTTCTATATGTGTGCACAACACCTTTTTTAGGATATAGATTTTGAGAGGTCTAGTTCTATGGACGTAGAGTCTCTCATCATCTTCAGTTATCTACAGTCCTTAGTTCATCATTTTTTGCTGTTTTGAAATTCAGTGCAATATTTACAGACTTACTTTTGTTACTACATTCATTTACTAATTAAATTAAGGATGAAACCAGTTTTATTCAGATGGATCTAAAGTTATTATTAGTTATTATGTTACTAATAATAACAGTTACAGTTGTTCTGTAACCATTCCCTGTAAAATCATTATCATCTGTAATTTTCACTTTATCTCATATCAGCTACAGCTGCTATTTCAACATTAAATTTTCCTAGACTCATACTATGAACAATATCCTTGATATGAAGGAAGAGTCAAGCTGGAATTCTAATCCATTTTTCTGTGTTCTTCTTAAAGGAAAACTCTACTTCTCAAATTTTTGTTATTAATACACTGAACCGAATAAAAGAGTGAAAAAATTTATCCTAAAAAGCACACTTAAAAGTAGTCATTCTGCATCAAGAATTGCTCCTAGAAAGATGTATTTTTGTATACATACACACACTTACAGATATTACGTAGTCTCAACTTTTCTTGTTTATAGTGGTTATACGTGGCAGGCAGTTTGATGCCAATGTCATACACAATTTAATATAAAATGAAGATAGAATTAAAAGCAAAAGTTCAGAAAGGTAATCTACACCTTTTTTAGGACAAGTCTGAAAACAATCTAAGTGAAAAGAGATAAAAGGATAATCTCAAATTTAATTGTAACAGGTTTTCCAACTCTTCCTTTGAATATATACATACATCTTAGGGTGATGAAATGAGAAGAAAAGAAAGTAATATACTTGAAAATGCCCTCCAAATCAGCTTCTCATGCTGTAAAAGTTAAAAATAATTTCCTGTGGAAATGAAAGGCACAAGAGACATCTTCCAAAGACTGTGGATTTTATTATGTCTGTGGATTTAAAAACAAACAAACAAACAAACAAACAGAAGAAAGAAGAAAACCTGAAAAAAAAAAAAAAGCAAATAAAAACAAGATCCCTCCCCAAAATAAATCACCAAACAAAAACCAAAAAGAACAATGAAACTTCTTATCAAATCACAAAATCACAGAGCAGTCTATGCAGGAAGAGACCTCAAAAACCATCCAGTTCCAATCCTCTGCCATTGGCAGGGTTGGTATGAACTAGAGCAGGATACCCAGAATCACAGAATCACGGAATGGCCAGAGTTGGGAGGCACCTCAAGGACCATGAATCTCCAACCCCCCTGCCACATGCAGGGCCACCAACCTCCACATTTAGTACTAGACCAAGATGCCCAGGGCCCCATCCAGTCTGACCTTGAACACCTCTAGGGATGGGACATTCACAACCTCTCTGGACAGCCTGTTCCAGCATCTCACCACTCGCTCTGTAAAGAACTTCCCCCAACATCCAACCTAAATCTTCCCTTCCTCAACTTAAAGTAATTTCCCCTTGTCCTGTTGTTATCTACACTTTCAAAGAGTTGATTCCCCTCCTGTTTGTAGGCTCCCTTTAGGTACTGAAAGGCTGCAATGAGGTTACCCCACAGCCTTCTTTTCTCTGGGCTGAACAAGCCCAGCTCCCTTAGCCTGTCTTCATAGGGGCAATCCTACCCTCCAATCCCTGATCATCTTCATTGCTCTCCTCTGGACTCTCTCCAACAGCTCTCTGTTTTTCTTATACTGGGGGCTCCAGACCTTTACACAGTACTCCAGATGGGGACTCACAAGAGCAGAGTAGAGAGGGACAATCACTTCCCTGTCTCTGCTGGCCACCCCTCTTCTGATGAAGCCCAGAACACCATTTGCTTTCTGAGCTGCAAGAGCACACCGCTGGCTCATGTTAAGCTTTTTTTCTGTACACATTCAGTCTCATGAGGTGGTCTCAGACTTGCTGTGCCCTTACAGTGGAGGGGGATTTACTGCCCCGGTACCCACTCAGAGATTTAGGGATGCAGGGCTCAGGGACATGAGAAATACTAGAATCCTGACCACCAGTGAAGAGCAAGCCAAAGAACTCATTCAGTACCTCAGCCTTCTCTTTGTCCTTTGAAGCCAGTTCTCTTTTTGCATTTACCAAAGGAAATACACTTGCTTTGGCCTGTCTGTTCTGGCCAATGTACCTGTAGAAAGTCTTCCTATTGTTTTTCATCTCTCTCACCAAATTCAGTTCTGCCTGTGCCTTGTCATTCCTGATCCCATGTCTGCAAGTTCGGAAGGCAATCCTGTATTCTTCCCAGGTGACACGCCCTTGTTTCTAGAGATTGTATGCACCTTTCTTTGCCCTTAACATGCCTAGCAGGTCTTTGCGGAGCCATGCCGGTTTCCTACCTCTTCTGTCCGCTTTCTTATTCAGGGGGAAAGAGAGCTCTTGTGCTCTCAGGAAGGCATCCTTGAAGAGTAGCCAGCTCTCCTCAACATCTTTGTTTATAAAGACAGCATCCCAGGAGATCTTGGCCAACAGTCCATTGAACAGCTTAAAGTTCGTTCTTCAGAGTTCAGGGTCCTGACGCCACTCTTTGCCAGGCCCACATCCCTCGAGATCATGAACTCGACCAGGGCATGGTCACTGCAACCCAGGTTGCCTCCAACCTTAACGCCTTTAAGGATCTCAAGGCTGGATTCCATGTAGCCTGGCCTTTAATGTCTTCAGGAACAGGGCATCCACAAATTCTCTAGGCAAGATGTTCCAGTGCCTCACCAACTTCTGAATAAAGAATTTCTTCCTCATGCCTAAACTAAATCTCCCATCTTTTAATTTAAATCCATTGTCCCTTTTCCTATCACACCAACACAGAGTTTTTTTGTCATCCTTCCTGTGGACACTCTTCAAGGACTGAAGAACCACTATAAGGTAGGTCTCCATGGAGCCTTCTCTCCTCCAGGCTGAACAAGCTCATCTTTCTCAGCCTTTCTTCATAGGAGAGAATGCCTTAATGCTCCAGCTCTCTGATCATCTTCATGGCCCTTCTCTCATGCACTGCAATAGCTTTACAAATTTCTTGTGCTGAGGGCCTTATGCCTGGGTGCAGTACTCCAGATGAGTCCTCACAAGGAAAGAACATGAGACAATTACAATCCTCACTCTGCTGACCATCTCTCTTCTGATTCAGCCCAGGATGTAGTCGGTGTACTGTGATGCAAGTGCACGCTGCTAGCTCATGTTAATTGTTTTGTCCCCTTATTCCCCACTTTCTTCTCTGCTGTACTGCTCTCCATACAATCATTGCCCAGTCTATACTTGTGTATGGGATTGCCAAAACCCAAGTTCAGGATTTTGTGATTGGCCTTACATGTAACTTTTTCAAATGAATTTTAATCCACTGACATCATTGTCAAACTTGACCCAATATTTTAAGATTAACCAGTGACATTTTCTTTGTATAACAATATTGTATGGTTTGGAACATCTGCTAAACTGAAAAGGAGTCAGAAAGGGATAGTTTCTGTGTGAGCACGACAATAATGCCTGGATTATGAAACTCAATTTCATGTTTAGTTTTTAAAGGGTTAATAGACACTTTAATGATTAAAAGTATTAAAGTATTAAAAATGATTATAATTTTACATATTAAAAGTCTGTACTACCTTCTTGTGTAGTAACAGAAGTTACAGTCAAACAATTTTTATGCCTATGAAGCACAGATTATTAATCGTTTATAAATACAACAACAGTAATCGTGCTAAGATGATTGTTGGGTTGTTCTTAAAGAGCAATGTGTTCTGCAGGATGTAGTTATGACATAATCCACATAGTGCAGTAAAGCTAAGAATATTCTCTGTACAACTCCTATGACTGATATCTTGGAATCTTTTTTAAGGGTTTAAAAGAAGATGGTGCAAGACCAACAGCCCAAAATTCATCTAAATAGATGAAAATATCTGCTTCTGTCCTAGAGCAGATACATTTTCTTCTCTAAAAGATGAAATATTTTTCTCCTAAATTCACAGGGAGGATCTCAGGTCCGGAAGACATAGCTCATTCGTGCTGAAGTCTGAACAAATCTATGCAGGTAGGGCAAAATACCAAATTTGCTGTGCTAGACAATAAGAACAAAATCTGCTCTCTAAGCAAAGTTCCCATGCACAAAAGCATTTTTCAGCAACTGTTATGCCTGACTGGGATCCATATGGCTTCCAACTTTCCTATACAGACATCTGCATTTTTACACAAATGGAATCACCTTGTAAAAATAATTCACAATATCTGTTTTGTTAGACAGTTTTTATTTTTCTATGCAATCACATTTTTCCAAATTCAGAACAATGTTTTTGAGGTATGTCTCTTGAGAGATTAAGCTATACCATAGCCAATTTCTAAAGAATCAAACAATATAATTTAAAAGGAGTATTTGAGGAATTTTTTCAATGGAAAGACACCAGGAAGTCTTTCCAAGATAATATAAAAACTTTTTTCAAAGAAAACTTTTCTTTCACTCCCTACAAATCTCATACTGAAAAAAAAGAATATAATATTCTCTAAATCTAAAGGGTAATATATATTACTCAACATAATGCATATTGACATCACAGTACCATGAAAATTATTACGGAATCAACTCTGTAACTCAATTCTAGCTATAACATGCATCAAAAACAGCCAAAATTTGACAATATATAAACTTGGTATTTGGCTAAGACTAGATCACAAATCAACAACAGTAGCACAATTTCATAGAATCAGAGAATCACAAGGTTGGAAACAAGGTTGGATCATCTAGTCCAACTGACCTCCCATTAGCATTGCTACCACAAGCTACTAAACCGTATCTCGTAGCTCCTCACCCAGATACCTCTTGAACACTGCCAGGGATGGCGACTCCACCACTCCCTGGGCAGCTATTCCAGTGCCTGACCACTCTGAGAGAATTATCTCCTTATGTCCAATCTGAACCTCCTCTTGTACAACTTGTGGTTATTTCCTCAGGTCCTGCTTGTTTCCTGGGAAAAGATATAATTTGATCTGATATTTTGTGGAGAGCAATCTCACTAATAATCCTTCCAAATTTCCCATTGGAAAAAATTCTGACAGTTTTGTAAGCCTTGAATAAAACTGTGGTTAGTCTAGCACTTAGTATAGCTTGTTTCATGAGCTACTAAATGCAATAGGGAAAAAACACTGTAGAGAAACACCTTCAAATACATCTTCAAATATATGTATATAAATATATATACATACATATATACGTACACAATGCATGTGAAAAATCAAGCACTTTCTTCTGGAGGTATTGACAAAAAAAACACAACATCAACTTACTGTAATAAACCATTTGGAACAGAAAACATGCATGGCATAGCAAACTTCAGAACATTATTTACTGCACTATCAGCCAGGTTCAGAATATGTTTTTTAAATTTGTATTTTAAACTTAATTGTCTTTTTAATATTCTTACAAGATATGTTGTGATCTGGGAGGAAGCTGTAGAAAATTGTACTTCGGAACCAACAAAGTGACTGCAAAGGACAAATTCTGTTTGTGAATTCCCACAAGGCTACAAATAAAATGGTTCATCACCCATGCAGATTTCTGCTACTT